>NC_041386.1:417933283-417955709 GCF_002162155.2 Triticum dicoccoides | reverse complement strand
TGCGCAAGTACACGCTCGAGACCCCGCTCATATGTATGTACGTGGCCGTATTTACTTTCTTGCACCCTGGCCGCTGTACGTACGTGTACATGCTACGTGCGTGCCTCTACTATGACACGTGCGCGCCTCTACTACGACAGGTGCCCTTCCTTACACGGCCACGGTTCATCGCTGCAGCCTACAGATAGACCGATCGACCAGTATGTACATACACGTTCACGACCAGAAAGGCAACGCTATATATGCTTCGACCAGGTGGGTCCCAACTGTCAGGCACTTCCTTGCGTGCAAAGATGTAGCTTGTGGGTCCCAACAGTTAGGGGGCGAATCATTTTTTGCCCATAATATGGACGCACTTCCTTGCGTGCGAAGATGTAGCTGGTGGCTCCCAACAGTCAGGGGGAAACATTTTTTTTCGTGAAATACAATGGCCCGTCTGGTGGGTCCCTACTGTCAGGTGGAGGAATCATTATTTTCTGCGTAATAAGGAGGCACTTCCTTGCTGCTGCCGTGGTCCCAGTTGTCCGCCTCTCCACGTACATTACTCTTCCGATGGAAGTCGTTCCTTGACCATGCCGCGCCGAGAGCACCAGAGCGGTGGACGACGGCGAGGCCTAGGAAGGGGATGACGCGGAGCCGGGGAAGACATGGTAGTGGATGCCCACGTGGAGAGGAGTACGAGAGTTCACTGTTTCAGCTGTGGTGTGAGGCCGCCGTCACCGCAGGGCCTAGCCAGCGGTGGCAGTAGTAGGGAGTGGTGAGGCCTCCGCGGTAGCACAGCCGGCCACGGGAGGCAAGACCACGCGGTGGTTTGAACGGCTGGAGCAAGAAAGTCAGAGGTTGAAGAAGCAGGACGACCGTTGGATGTTAACAATCCAACGGTCACTGGTGATAGAATCGTTTATTGACAGTTGAGAAAGCCCTCTGTCCGCGTCAACTTAGTAGGCCCACAAGTCAGCCTCCCACTATGATGGGTCCCAGCTAGCAGGGGGAGTATTCATTTTTGTGTGCGTAATAATGAGGCACTTCCTTGCGTGCGAAGATATAGCTGGTGGGTCCGAGCTGTCATCGGGAGTATTCTTTCTTTTTGGCGCAATAAGGAGGTACTTGCTTGCATGCTTCCATGGACCATGTGGGTCCCAACTGTCAACCTCTCCATGTACATCCCTCTTCCGTTGTTGTTGTTTGTTGACAACTTTGACCACACCGTGCCGAGAACACCATTGCGATGGACGATGGCGAGACCCAGGAAGGGAATGACCCGGAGGCGACGAAGCCACAACAGTGGAGGGTTGTTGGTGATCAGAGGGATGGCCTGGCCAATGGTGGGAGTAGTAGGGGGCGATGAGGCCTGTGCGACTGCATAGCCGGCCACTGGAGGCGGGAGCAGGCGGTCCCGCCGACGCTGGATTTGGCGGCTGGAGCAAGAAGATCATAGATTGAAGAAACACGACGGCCGTTGGATTGACATCCAACGGTTATGTCTGCTAGAATTGTTTGTTGACGTATATAATAAGTAAAAAAATCTTGCATATGTGTCAACTTAATAGGCCCACAAGTCAGACCATTACCTATTTTTTAATAATTTATATATAGCTCATGGCAACTTTTTAGGCAATTTATTGCAGTCTGTTTGTTTGTTGGCCAGGGCCAGGGTTAAAAATTTAAACGAAATTTCGCATATTTCTGTGAGTTCCAAACTATTTTTGATACAAAAATATCGAGCCAAATTTAAAGTACTTTGAAGATATATTTAAATTAGGTTAAAGCCCAGTGAAATAGGAATCTGAAAATGTGAATTTTTTTAGAAATTATAAAGTAATTGCCAATTTGTAATCTGTTTGTATATTTACAACCCATTTCATATTACTTTCAAGATTTGCAGGCGTCTTGAAAGAGTTGCAGCCCATCAGGGCTTAGAAAAATAAGTAGCTGGGCTCATTTTTAGAAAAAATAGACTGGGCTCATTTTCACAAAGAAAAAATAGTTGGGCTAGTCATATGGTGAACATAAAATATAAGCCTGGGCTAGGCGGGCCACAACCCAGTTGAAACCCTGCTACGTCTCAACAATAACAAATAAAATACTGCTCGAGCAGCTACGTCCCAGGTGTCAGCCGATCCTGTGTTGTTCTCTTGTCTATTGACTATATACGCTAACAATGTCGTGGGTCCAAGATGTCAGGAAACCACTAGGAGGAAGCATTTTCTTTTTCCATACGTGATACGTCTCCAACGTATCTATAATTTTTTATTGTTCCATGCTGTTATGTTATCATTCTTGGATGTTTTATAATCATTTTATAGTCATTTTATATAATTTTTGGGCACTAATCTATTGTCATAGTGCCAAGTGTTAGTTCATGTTCTTTCCATGTTTTTCACATCGCAGAAAATCAATATTAGACGGAGTCCAAATGACATGAAACTTTACGAAGATTTTTTTTGGACCAGAAGGAACATGTTGGGCCCTGGTTTCACCTCCACCAGGGCGCGCAAGGAGGCCCAGGCGCGCCCTGGTGGGTTGTGCCCACCTTGGGTGCCCCCCGTACCGCCTCTTTGCTCTATAAATACCCCAATATTTCCAGAACCCTCGGGTAATCGACGAAATATTCAACCAGCCGCCCCAGAGTCTAGAACCACCAGATCCAATCTAGATACCATCTCACATGGGATTCACCACCTCCATTGGTGCCTCTCCGATGATGCGTGAGTAGTTCTCTGTAGACCTTCGGGTCCGTAGTTAGTAGCTAGATGGCTTCATCTCTCTCTCTTGATTCTCAATACAATGGTCTCTTGGAGATCCACATGATGTAACTATTTTGCGGTTGTTTGTTGGGATCCGATGAACTTTGAGTTTATGATCAAACCTATCTCTTTATATCCATGAAAGTATTTGAGTTTCTTTGATCTCTTTTATGCATGATTTCTTATAGCCTCGTATTTCTTCTCCGATATTTGGGTTTTGTTTGGCCAACTTGATCTATTTATCTTGCAATGGGAAGAGGTGCTTTGTAGTGGGTTCGATCTTATGATGCTTGATCCCAGTGATAGAAGGGGAACCGACACGTATGTATCGTTGCTACTAAGCATAAAACGATCAGGTCTATCTCTACATAGATAGATCTTGTCTACATCATGTCATAGTTCTTATTGCATTGCTCCGTTTCTCCATGAACTTAATACACTCAATGCATGCTGGATAGCGGTCGCTGTGTGGAGTAATAGTAGTAGATGTAGGCAGGAGTCGGTCTACTAATCTTGGACGTGATGCCTATGTAATGATCATTGCCTGGATCTCGTCATGAGTATTTGAAGTTCTATCAATTGCCCAATAGTAATTTGTTCACCCACCGCTTTGCTATTTTTCTCGAGAGAAGCCACTAGTGAAACCTACGGCCCCAGGTCTCTTTCTCATATTATTTGCCTTTGCGATCTATTTTTATTTGCTTTTATTTTCAGATCTATTAAACCAAAAACCCAAAAATACCTTGCTACAATATTTTTTGGCGTTTGATCTATCAATATTTACAACTTTCTCGTGTCCATGTGTCATTCCTGGCGTCGTTACCCGAAAGGGATTGACAACTCCTTTAACACGTCGGGTTGCGAGTGGTTGTTATTTGTGTGCATGGGCTGTTTATGTTGTGTTGCTTGGTTCTCCTATTGGTTTGATAACATTGGTTTCATATCTGAGGGAAATACCTACCACCGTTGTGCTGCATCATCCCTTCCTCTTTGGGGAAATACAGACGTAGATTCAAGCAACATAAATAAGCTGACATGGTGGGCCCCTAATGTCATCCTCTCCATGTACTTCTGTTGATTCCTATAGTTTGTTGACCATGTTGACAACACGAGAGGGCGGCACCGCGGCGAGCTCAGCAAAGTGCGTGGAGCGCGACAGCGATGCCTCGGACGTCGGCGGTAACGATTTAGGAAACGGTGGGGCGGTGATGCATGCGCTGAGGTGGAGCCAGCTGTGGGAGGTGGAAGCAGGCGGCCCCGCTGGTGCTGGTTTGGTTTTGGCGGCTGGAGGAAGACAGGTCTGAAGAAACACGACATACTGTAAAAGCAGTAGTAGCACTTAACAACCTTAACTGAAACCAGCAGGGGCACTTAACAACCATAGCTGAAAGCAGTATGAGTACTTATACAGGTTCAACCGTACAAAGCACGCCTCGAACAGTGCTACTTTGCCTACAGTTAACCAAGGGTGAGACCGCCAAGCCCCAGGACAAGGCCCAAGTGCCACCCCGCGCATCCACAACCTTCTGAAAGCAGCTTCATCTCGCAATGTAGCCAATAAACAAGGTATTCACTTTAGAGCCATGGAAAAGCAGGAACATAATCTTCTGTCCTATTCTCCAAGATGGACGGGCCTTCATTATTTGAGACCACCCATGAATAAGTATCTTTTCACCTCCAAGGGGAATGGAGTAGGTCGACATAAATATCATGTTGTGACCAAGCGCAAGTCTGACCCGACAATGGTCAGGCATCTGTATAGGAACAATAGAACCGGGCAGTCTCTATTTCAAGAAGATCACGGCTGTAAAACTGTGTATAAGCAATAGTTTATGAACAACATATATAACAGAAAACAACACGTACCATAAGTTTCTCGACACAGTTGGACCTGTTCAACGAGTGCAGCAGTGTCACACATATCCCACATGGTCTTCCACCATTGAAACGCCCCACAAGGACCTCAAGACGATCAATAAAGTGTAGGAACTTGTGGATGTCATCCCAGTTAACTTCAGTGCCATCAGTAACAGCCGAGTTCTTACAGAATAACAAACGAGTAGCCTGCTTAACTCTAAAAAAACCTACACGTGCCACCAATTATAAGACAATATTAGTTAGAAGTAGCATCTTCGTGAGAGATTTGATGCTACTTCTAAAGTTAAATTGTGATTAGTTAGAAAAAATAGGTGGATTAAGAAGTAATCGAGGCAACAAGCAAGAACTAGATACAAAACTAACATGGATGAACAATTGGAACAGCGTCAGTGTGGAAGATCTCAGTGAAGATGAGACCAGCTTCTGCTATTTTCATCAACATTCATGCGCCAACTTTCATTCTGTAACACTGGAGAAAGTTTATCCAAGTTCGGCCATAAAAAAGCAGTGATCTTCTTGGTTCATGAACCCAACTTAGAACTTATATCCATGGCTTGTCTTCACTGTGACCATTAAATTGGTGTATTCAGTTATGGCAAGGCTGAGCATCTTGAGTACATGTGTTCTGGCAGAGCAAGTAATGCACTGTAGGAAAAATAATATGAGAATACAATGTATTCCCTATCGAAATCTATAAATAATTTCCTCCTTCATGTCAGTGTTGACCATGGTACTAGTACCTCTTGTCCAAATATAGAAATCCAAAATTCCAAATTAGTCAACAGCATGTTCAAAAAACCCCACCCTCCCGGATAGAAAAGAGGATTCTAGGAACATACTGTGCACGGTTTAAAATCCTGTGTTACGATCAGAAGGAACAAGTGTGGCGGCTCACCGAGGGTGCAGAAACCTATAGGGTCCTCACACTTTGGGCACTGCAAATGAAACACACTAGATTCAGTAGGAAGGAAAATGCTTCAACGGCGGCGGCTGCCATCCTAGGATTACCCGCGACCAAGGAACTTGGATTTATCAGGGATGGATGAAGAATTCGTACTTGGTTCTCCATGAGAAAACTGTATGCAATCACTGAGAGGGGGGTTTTGTCTGAACAAGAAGACGAGGTAGAAGGGGATTCAGGCCCAGTGAAATATTGTCGCTTCGTCCATCCAGCTTACTGCTAAAGCTGGAAAGGTGGGGGGTTTTGTGATTTGACGGCTCATTGGGCATTACTGCAGCGCTACGACCGGGGTGTGTCTACTGTGCAGTTGTGCACTCCATGTTGGTGCATATGGCATCTGGACCCCGTTGCCGGATGCCCCACATATCAGCGAAAGGAAGTAGAAAGAGAGGAGTAACTAGTTACACATAAGTATATTTTTGACAGAGAGATACTCCCTCTATAAAGAAATATAAAGATCTTTTATACCACAATTTTATACATAAGAAAAATCAAGTGGAATATATATAACATATATAATTATAAAAACAGAGTTTTTTTAACACGGTATAAACGAGTTGGTGATGATGGTGTGCCTGCCATCCTGCAATATAGGTCGTCCGATTTATATCTGATGGATAGGAAGGAAACTATGGCAATTTTGAAAAAAGGTACCACACACCTCTCCACATTTGCAAATAAGGCCTTCCCTCGTTGATCCTTTTCTCTCACAAGATAAAATACTCATACAAATGCATCTTGATGTTACGTTTAATGCACGGGCATTATGGGGGTTCAGCTGAGAATATAATACTCTGATAGGTTCACGGTTCTGGAATTTGGGCCACAGTCCGGTGGGCCTACATATTTGGGGGGCCCATGTGTTCTACCTTAGAGGTTTTCATATTGCACGCAATCGGTACGGTGCTGGTATTAGATGTTGTCGCAAGGCGAATACACAAAATTGAATAAAGCACGGTAGCTGTTGGAATGAAAGCGAACGACAATTCCTAATAAGCAATTAGAGTTGTAATTCTATCAACAATATACCATGTGATAAATAATACTGTCATACTACTTATACACACAGGACACTTGTTTCACCATCCCAGATTATTACATCAAAATCTCTCGGAGGATAGATCAGTTCGGTAGTTGCGTGCTGCTACTGAAGAATTTCAAAGTTGATTTGGACCAGCTCTCCTTGCTGAGAAAGTTCGATTTTTACATCATCCCCTACCACAAGGTATGATTTAGATTTGAACCTTGACCATCTTTTAGCATCAATCACCATGAGACCATCCTTTGTACTTATGGTATATTGAGCAGGTTCATTCACACCAAGGCTGCGTATGGTAAGAGAAACTTGGCCATGGTCGCCTGGATTGTTGAACAACTCCCTCATGCTCTAGGAATTTTCTGTCAGCAAACAAGAAGACATACACAAACAGTTAGATCAACATAGTGAATCATATGAAACAACATGGAAAGAAAAAAGAACAAAGCTCGTGGATGGCCCATGCTTACCAAGAAGGTGGACATGTCGGTTTTTGTAAGGACTTTGGTATATGAAGTGCGAACTGCAGCCCAGTCTGTTGCCGGTGCAACTGCTGGTTTCGTTGGCACTGCACGGGCCGGAGCAGATACAAGTGCAAGTGTTGGTGCACGTGCCAAAGCCTTTGCTGGTGCCCGTGCCGGTATGACTGGTAATGCTGCTGCTGCTGCCGGAGATGATGCTCCTTGTAGAGCCGGTGCCGGTGTTGGCGCAGGTGCCGGTGTCGATGCCCGATCCTTCGATAGATCAGCCTGTCCACTAACACGGTCGGTGCCCAATCCTCAGCTGGATCAGACTGAGTTGCTGCCACTGTCAGTTCTAAAGCAACTACCGGTGCTCGATCCATTGCTGGAGGTGGTCCAGATGTGCGAGATAGTGGTGATCGTGTCTGGTCTTGTATGATCAGCTTTCTAACTTGACTGGGCTCTGTGATCATTATCTACTCTTTTTCTTCATTTCTTTTAAACGCAAGAAGGACTAATTCTGGGTTGTTTGTTAAACCAAACTGCAGTTCATCATAGGGATTCAGCTCGTACTCAGACAACAGACCGATCCAATTTTTTCCAGTAATTTTAAGTGATGGACAGTGCCTTCGTTACTGACACGGCATAAGAAGTGAAACCTGCAAAAATGGCCATCGTACAGCAAACCAAACAGTTTATTCTGTGATGAATGTCACATGGCAAAACCTGCATCGTAAAATTGCAGCAAAAGAAAGAAAACATGACATTAAATCAATAAGATTTAGACAATAAATCAATAAGATATACTTGATGTGACACGAGTGAATCCTTACCAGGAAATCACTATGTTGAAGTACTCGTCCAACTACACGTGGCATGCAGGGCGCTACTCCCACAAGCAAGACAGTCCAAAGGTCGTGACAAATCATATGGACCGAACATCCATGGGACTGGAAATCCTGGTGGGTGCGATAAACCCTACAATGCATACAGATATTGGAGCGTAACCATAATTGATAAACCGTCCTCACAAAAAAGATTATTTGGATACTTGAAAATACATAGACTGAATTGAGTGGACAGACATTAAGATAGACTGTTCTCAGGACTCACCACACACCAAAAGCGGCATTACTAAACAATACAGGGTTCACAAACACAAATCAAGTACCAAACAATAGTACTTACTGCAGACAAGCAAAGTTGCACTAATTAAACTCTACAGACTATTTCTTGCCACAGAACTATGGTATGAACCCCGCTTAACTGACTAGGCCATGGAGTTCGTGAGAGATGTCTACCTGAACCATCACCATCTCGTCAACCTTGGAGAACCTAATAGAGTGGTCTTTACACTAAAAACATGATGATGAAGACATGCCGCATCAGATTTTCAGGAAGCTTTACAAGAACCACACCCTTCGTAACCGAAGGCACAACCAGGAAATTGTTGTGGTCAAGTACAACCTCGAAAACACGCCTGACAACAATGCTACAGGAAAATACTAGTTCAGGGCACGTGGTGACAAGGACACAATAACTGGATAGTTTAGCAGTAGAACTCATCCTCAGGTCTTCCAGTGCACATGACATGACTTTGAGAACTTCATCTCCACCACAAACCTGGTTCTAATTCAAACAGAAACAAAAAAATTTATTACTACCTCCGTTCAGAAATATAAGATGATTTTCAATATTTTACTCCATATATGACTACATATACGCACAGAAATGAGTGAACAAAGACACTATAACATGTGTTCAAAGGCATGAGAGCAGAGGGATTACTTGCAATATCCATAACACAAGTTACTGAGGCAAATATACCCTCTTCAAAGGTATCATTGATGTTCATAAACTAATCTATAAAAATCAGTGTCAAATTCTCGCATGTTTTGGTCAAAATAGGAATTTAGAACCGTCATTTGGCACACAAAAATCACATGCAAGATCACCCAGAATGTTGTACTACTAGTATTAGTACTGCGTGTTAGATGAAAAAACACAATCAAGATCGAGAGAAAGATCATCAAGAAGAGATATTACCTAGACTTGCTTAATGAGGTATCTCGGAGAGGGGGCTTGGATAGGGCGATGTCTTTGAGCTTGTCTAAGGTAGTCTCGGCGGGTTGCTTGCGCCTCTTCGTACCATGGACATCACTTTGGCCGGTGCTCCAGCTGTAATGTCTCGGACACACCCGCCGGTGGTCATTACTCCTGGCGGGATCTAGACTACCACACAGATCAATACTAGTCTTTTCTGCGCACTTTGTCGTCGGTCACCCATCCTGAAGCTACTCTAAGCTGGGCACGCTTAACTTTGGAGTTCTGTCCGAATGGGCTCCCGGTAAAGAAGGAATTCCTTATTGATATGAGTAGTCTATCATCCCTAATAAGCCAGGCTATCACACCAGTGTCCATCAAGAAACTATCAAATATAAATATAAGAAAATAAACCATAATCACAAACCCAAAAGAAGAACATAGAGGGAGCTATAGGATCAGTCTCGGGGTTGCAAGACCAGGCCTTGACCAGAATCAACACCATTGATGCGCTCACCTTTCCTTCTTTGGGGGAGAAGAACAATGGCAGAAGCAGGTCGGGGATTTTCTTGAATAATTGAGGAACAAGATGAGGGAGAAGCGAGTGGGGGTTTTCTTCAAGAGAGGAAGTTGAGAGAGAAGAGTGAGATGATGGTTGCTTCGTCTGTCCAACTTACTGTTGGAAAGGAGGGGGTTTTGTGATTTGATGGCTCATTGGGCATTACTGCAACGCTTCGATCGGGGTAGTCTACCGTGCAGTTGGGCACTCTACTACGGAGTAATTGAGTGCATGGCTGATGGACCCTGATGCTGGCTGTCCCACACGTCGATGAAAGTGAGTAGCAAGGTTCCCGATGACCGTCGAGGAGGATCCGCATGGTAGAGTGTGTCCACTGTTTTTCTGATGAAAAAAATGATTACAGCAAGCGTTTCCACTCTTACGACGGAGGAGTGCGAAACACGACAACCACTTGTACATACACAATGCTCGTACTACTACGTAGGTGCAGTGGTTCATACGTCAGTGCTACATAATCTTGTTTCTGGTGTATTAAGATATGACGGTAACAAATGATGTTGTGCGCATGTCAACAATATGAACAGTAATGTAACATAGTAGTACCACTTTTTGACTATCCGGTCGAGAATGAACGGTGAGATCAGTGTTAACAGAACAATGTCTGTAGCAGACGGAGAGTATGGTGCTACAGTACTCCATGAAACATGAACCATATGAAGCACGGATCAGTGTTAGGCAGGGTGTATGAAGGGTGCACAGGATGGGAGCAAAAGTTCCCTTCTCGACCCACTTTTGGGTGTTTAGCAGAGTGCATGAAGGGTGCATGAGTCCACACTAGTAGGTTAACACAAATTCACGAAGATGGAACAACTATATTGAGATGAGAATGCAACCAAACACAACCACACGCTTTGTGCTACAGTGACTGATCTGCACCGTCTGAGTTTGATCCAACGGTCATGATGCGCCGAGACATGGACGTGCCCATGCAGAGGACACCTAAACACTACTGAAGTCCCTCTGCTTCTCGAGACGCACGATGTTGGTGATGCATGGTGCAACCGCCTGAGAGGATTCGCCTAGCAACAGTGATGGCAGCCCGCAACCCCTCCTTGTCCAGCTCGCCCCCCACCATCGCGCGGAGACGGCTTAGCTCCTCGGAGGTATAGGTGAAGAAGGAGACCAGGTCAGGAAGCCGCAGCTCATTTAAGTCGACGGGGTGGTCGAACGGGTTTAGCCCGATGGCCGGCATCGTCGCGCTGGCACGACGGCATGCATCGTGCAGCCGCAACATGTGCGTAGCAACTTGGTCCACCAAGTGGCTGACGTGATTCTGGACCTCGTCATGATCGGCCCGCTCGCGCTCCAGCCGGCTCCCCTGATGGTCTATCATAACTCTCGCTTTCTGCAGCAACGCCACTGTGACAGCCTGATTTTTGGCGCTTTCTTTTTCTTTTGTTTTTCTGAGGTTTTTGCTTGAGTTTTCTTTTTCCGTGGCTTTGTGGTCTGGAAACTGAAGAAGATGCCATCTTCTTTGCTTCCAGAGTGGCTTGTCATTCCCAAATCCATCCCTAGACCCTGTCACTTTCACCCTAGCCCATATCCCAATATTCTTTTTATTGGGAATATTCCTTTTCTATTAAAGGAATAATCCAATTTGCCCTAGGTTGTGAAGCGACCTTTATTTCCATCACTCCTAAAATTCCCAAATAATTCTCATAAATTGTCTGGGTCCTATATTCATCAAATATGGCAAAATATTTCATTTGCCATGTTCCCCATCATGCTCAAATAATTCATTTCCTATTCTACCCAAAATGGCAGAATGTGAAGCAAGTGCCAGTTAATTTTTCCCAATTGACCTCAAACTCTTGGGACACCTTTTCTTGTCCATATCATTGCCACATGGCAAAGTGCAACCTCATTTGCCTAGTAATTATTTAATTCTGATTTTCCAAAGTTCTAGTCTGAGGGAACTAGTTGTGAAGGAAGTACAAGCTAGGCATATCCAAATAAGTTGTAGTTTTGCATGGCCCTTCATATAACCAAATCATCACTCTCCACCGAAGTAGAGCTCATGTCATGCCTCCATGTGAGGTCACCATCAATTCTTTGATTTTGTCCAAAATTTCAGTTTGAGAAGCAAGTATATTGTATCTTTCTCCATTATGGCTGCCAATTTTTCTAGGCCTTCTGTTACCCCTATAACTTACCTCCACCCATTTTGGGCATGTTTCATCGAGCCATTTGTCCTCTAGAATTTTTGTAAGTTTCTGGTCAGTGGAAATGTTTGTGAAGGAAGTACCATTCTGGTTTATCCAATTGGTATGAATCCTTTTGCAGCATCTTCATATGGCCAAATAAGCTTGCCTTGCCAAAGTTCAGCTCAAGTGGCTCCTCCATTTGAGAGCATCATTATGATCTTCATTTTGGACCAGATTACATAGTTGTAAAGCAACTATATTAATTAGTGCTCCAATTCTTCTCAAAATTACCAGGATGTAAGTCCTTACCCTGAACCTACCAGACAACTCCATTGACCTTAATCAAGTCTTTGTGGATCAGCAGTGCTCGATCAAGTTTACTGCAGTAAACTTCAGAGGTGGTTTACCACTTAACCATGTCACTTTTAACCAATCTACCTCATCAGATGCAACCTTCCCAGGAAGGACAAGCCCCCAGACATTGTTTGGCCGGCTGTGTGCCACTATTTGCACCAATGCGCGCGGTGACCACCGCTTTGGCATAAAATGTGTGCGGCCAGAACGTCGTTTATGCTCGGGCCCCTCCTCCTCTCATCATCTTAGCGCGCGTGAGCATTTCCATTGTCTTCCTCTCGTCGCCGCCGATCACCTGGACCCCTCTCCCCCTCCATCCGCTTGCTCACCGACGCAAAATGCTGCATGCCCACGGGTGCACTGTGGCCGACCGAGCTTGCTCACAATTAACCAGAAGCATTCAAGACAAACAACAACATGGCAATTATCATGTTCATGTTGCCTTTGGATTCTTAGTGGCTATTATGATTATTTTCATGATGGTATCTGGTATTATTTTGGGAGTATTACTTTGGATGTCATGTTGCTCATGTCATGTTGTTACGAGGATCTCATGTTAATTCCTGTTTAACCTGTAATTACCATGTTGTTGTTTGTCTTGAATGCTTTTGGTTAATTGTGAGCTTGCAAGTACATTCAATGTACTGACCTGGCGTGTCATGCCAGCTTGCAGGTCGTGCCTGGATTGCTTGCTTGTTTGGTGTTGTTCCTGTGATCACGAGCTAGGCTAAGCGTTCCAGCCAGAGTCCCTGTGGAGTGGAGTTTACCACCGTCGTCGTTGTTCCGCTGCCAATAGTTTTTCCGCTGCTAGAGTTATTCCTCTACTTCGAGTTGCTCTGCTGCTTGCATAGAGCAACAGAGGATGGTGTAGTGTCGCCGGCTTTCCTGGGGTGGAAGAAATCACCAGGACAAAGTGCGAGAAACTCGCGGAAAGGAATCGCCGGAAAACGTACACTCTTGGAAGGGGCTGAATAAGGGCAGGGGCAAAATGGTCATTTTAAGAATGTAAAAAACATGGTGAAAATGATTCTATCAGAACGGGCTCGACGAAACGAAGAAGTGGGCTTTGGATTCACCTCATTTGGAGTTGCGAGCAAAAAGATATAAGGGTTTTTCTGCCAGAGACCCATCTGTAAGAAAAATCTTTACAAACTGGGCCTGGACAGAAAAACAGAAAGCCCACTTCCAAGAGTACGCCTCTCTGCAGCAAAAACATATTCTGGTATCCTGGAATACGACACAGCTTAGCATAGAACAAACCAGCTTTCTATTATTACACGAATATGATTACAAGGTATCCGATATTACAATTAATAACACTGGCACAGCGACACTATGCAATCCTTAGTTGCTCTATGCAATCAGCAGAACAACTCGAAGCAGTGGAATAACTCTAGCAGCGGAAAAACTATTGGCAGCGGAACAACGACGACGATGGTAAACTCCACTCCGCAGGGACTCTGGCTGGAACGCTTATCCTAGCTCGCGAACACAGGAACAACACCAAACAAGCAAGCAATCCAGGCACGACCTGCAAGCTGGCATGACACGCCAGGTCAGTACATTGAATGTACTTGCAAGCTCACAATTAACCAGAGGCATTCAAGACAAACAACAGCATGGCAATTATAGGTTAAGCAGGAATTAACATGAGATCATCAGGATAGCATGGCATGAACAACATGAACATAATACTGTGAGAACAATATGAGCATGTCATGAACATATGAATCTGTCGATACTAACATGCAACATGATAACACTACATGCACCAATTATTCTGCTCGGGTTATCTCGCAAACATCAAACGGAGCACTTACCAACCTCGGACATCACACGAGCATCTCAGGATCAAATCAAGCTTGGTATAAACAATACCGTAGTAATCATTAAATTACCACAAGGAGCTTGATCTTTTCCCATGATTCTCGCACAACATCACGAATATCCAACAACTCGGTATCCTCGATACCACGGTGATCATTCTGGCGATCACAACCATGACCAACACTTGGTCTCAAATGGTGATCATTCCGGCGATCACAACCATGACCAACACTTGGTCTCAAACGGTGATCATTCCGGCGATCACAACCAACTTATCTCCTCATCGAACTGGGTTTGTCATTAATCAAGTTATTATTAATAATGTTGACTCATGGTGGGACCGACACGAACTGGGCCCTTATCCGCGGGCGCGGCTATTAATAGGTTTAATATACACTCTAGAGAGGTAGCACACTGTACCCACACCACGGAACCCATGGCCTCCCACTCCATTCGGGTGGACCAACGGCGTTCCGACAAAACCGATCTATTGTCATGACACTCTCCCGGCCACTCTGACCCACAACGAAATGGGCTAGTCCTGGGTGGCCCCGTGTCTACCAAATACACCCCGACCACCGTCGTGGTCAAAACACCCTCACGGGGACCGGTTCCATAAAAATAAAAATAGCGGACACACAATGTTATGTCCGCCTATACCAACTTGCATAATAGTCATGCAGTAGCCATGCTTTTCAACTTGAATATTTATTAAATGATTGCTTAAAATATGGTTATCGTTGTTTCGGAAATGCTTCTGGGAGTGTGCTTACTTCTTTGGTATGTTGTCATGCACCTGGTTATCATGCCCTGCTAGTTGCTAGTATTACTTTCATATTGACATGCTTGATAGTAGTACATGTTGGGTTTGTCATGCTCTTCGGTGCATGACTAAGGTCGGTTACCGAGTACTGTTAATAGGCATTGTTCCATTGTTGTTAGTTGGTTAAGTGTTACTCGGTGATGTTATTGATAAGTTCTTGCATGTTATTATGGTTGATGCTAGTGGTCATGTTATTTTATACTGTGAGTAGTGTTGCACTTGTAATATTTATGCTCGTAATTATGCCATGTTCAGTTGGAGATTATTCCATAGTTGATATGATGGACAATTATGTTGCATCCCGTGATTATGTTGATATTATGCTCATGCATTGTCATTGCATCATGTTAATTTATCATGGCTCAGCATATTGCATTCAAGTTTAACCAGATTTAATTGAACTTGAACAACTGTTGGCTGAGTCATGGTGCCGCCAGATCGAAACTGACCAGTGCAACCACGCTTACCGTATGGGTAAGGTCCTAACTGGGTCCATTGTCGTGCATCTCACTGGTGCCTCCCACGAGGGAAGGTTATGTGCATGCTTACCCTGATCAGGTAGGCGGACATAACCTTGTGTGCCCTTTGTTTTTATTTTTATGGATCCGGTCCCCGTGAGGGAGTTTTGACCACGACGGTGGTTGGGGTGTCTTTGGTAGACACGGGGCCACCCAGGACTAGCCTAGTTGGGAGTGGGTCGGAGTGGCTGGGAGAGTGTCACGGCAATAGATCGGTTTTATCGGAACACCGTTGGTCCACCTGAATGGGAGTGCGAGGCCATGGGTTCCGTGGTCTGGGTACAGTGTGCTGCCTCTGCAGAGTGTACATTAAACCTATCGATAGCCGCGCCCGCGGATAAGGGCCCAGTTTGTGTCGGTCCCACAGTGAGTCAACAATATTAATAATAACTTGATTAATGACAACCCCGGTTCGATGAGGAGATAAGTTGGGTGTGATCACCGGAATGATCACTGTTTGAGACCAAGTGTTGGTCATGGTTGTGATCGCTGGAATGATCACCGTTTAAGACCAAGTGCTGGTCATGGTTGTGATCGCCGGAATGATCACCGTGGTATCGAGGAAACCAAGTTGTTGGATATTCGTGATGTTGTGCGAGAAATCATGGGTAAAGTCCAAGGTCCTTGTGGTCATTTAATGATTACTACGGTATTGTTTATACCAAGCTTGATTTGATCCTGAGATGATCATGTGATGTCCGAGGTTGGTAAGTGTTGCGTGTGATGGTTGCGAGATAACCCGAGCAGAATAATTGGTGCATGTAGTGTTATCATGTTGCATGTTAGTATCGACAGATTCATATATTCATTCCATGCTCATATTGTTCTGCCAGTATTATGTTCATGTTGTTCTTGCCATGCTCATATTGTTCTGGCAGTATTATGTTCATGTTGTTCATGCCATGCTATCCTGATGATCTCATGTTAATTCCTGCTTAACCTGTAATTACCATGATGTTGTTTGTCTTGAATGCTTCTGGTTAATTGTGAGTTGCAAGTACATTCAATGTACTGACCTGGCGTGTCATGCCAGCTTGTAGGTCGTGCCTGGATTGCTTGCTTGTTTGGTGTTGTTCCTGTGTTCGCGAGCTAGGATAAGCGTTCCAGCCAGAGTCCCTGCATGGTGGAGTTCACCACCATCGTCATTGTTCCACTGCCAGTAGTTTTTCTGCTGCTTCGAGTTGTTCTGCTGCTTGCATAGAGCAACTAACGATGGCGTAGTGTCGACGTGTCGATGATATTCATTGTAATATCGGAGACATTGTAATCATATTTGTCTATTTATAGTAAGCTGGTTTGTTCTATGCTAAGCAGTGACGTATTCTAGAAGACTTCTCCTCAATCTCTCGGCTGGAATACGTGGCGTTCCGGCGCTGTGGCACCCTGGCTCAGAGAAAACTGGAACTCCCCGTATTCCAGCCTAAAGATCGAGGAGAAGTCTTTTGGAATACGGCACTGCTTAGCATAGAACAAACCAGCTTTCTACTATTACACGAATATGATTACAAGGTCTCCGATATTACAAAGAATAACATCGGCACGGCGACACTACGCCATCCTCAGTTGCTCTATGCAAGTAGCAGAACAACTCGAAGCAGCGGAATAACTCTAGCAGCGGAAAAACTATTGGCAGCGGAACAACGATGATGGTGGTAAACTCCACTCCGCAGGGACTTTGGCTGGAACGCTTATCCTCGCTCGTGAACACAGGAACAACACCAAACAAGCAAGCAATCTAGGCACGACCTGCAAGATGGCATGACATGCCAGGTCAGTACATTGAATGTACTTGCAAGCTCACAATTAACCAGAAGCATTCAAGACAAACAACAGCATGGCAATTACAGGTTAAGCAAGGATTATCATGAGATCATCAGGATAACATGGCATGAACAACATGAACATAATACTGCTAGAATAATACGAGCATGGCATGAACATAGAAATCTGACGATACTAGCATGCAACATGATGACACTATATGCACTATTTATTCTGCTCGGGTTATCTCGTAACCATCACACGCAGCACTTACCAACCTCTGACATCACACGATCTTCTCAGGATCAAATCAAGCTTGGTATAAACAATACCGTAGTAATCATTAAATGACCACAAGGAGCTTGATCTTTACCCATGATTCTCGCACAACATCACGAATATCCAACAACTCGGTATCCTCGATACCACGGTGATCATTCCGGCGATCACAACCATGACTAACACTTGGTCTCAAACGATGATCATTACGGCGATCACAACCATGACCAACACTTGGTCTCAAACGGTGATCATTCCGGCGATCACAACCAACTTATCTCCTCATCGAACCGGGGTTGTCATTAATCAAGTTATTATTAATACTGTTGACTCACGATGGAACCGACACGAACTGGGCCCTTATCCGCAGGCGCGGCTATCGATAGATTTAATATACACTCTGCAGAGGTAGCACACTGTACCCACACCACGGAACCCATGGCCTCGCACTCCCATTCGGGTGGACCAACGGCGTTCCGACAAAACTAATCTACTGCCGTGACACTCTCCCGGCCACTACGACCCACTCCCAACTGGGCTAGTCCTGGGTGGCCCCGTGTCTACCAAAGACACCCCGACCCCCGTCATGGTCACAACTCCCTCACGGGGACCGGATCCATAAAAATAAAAACAACGGGCACACAAAGTTATGTCCGCCTACCTGATCAGGGTAAGCACGCCCATAACCTTCCCTCGTCGGAGGCACCAGCGAGATGCACGACAATATACCCAGTTAGGACCTTACCCATACGTTAAGTGTGGTTGCACTGGTCAGTTTCGATATGGTGGCACCATGACTCAGCCAACAGTTGTTCAAGTTCAATTAGATCCGGTTAAACTTGAATGCAAAATGTTGAGCCATGATAAAATAACATGATGCAATTACAATGCATGAGCATGATATCAACATAATCACGGGATGCAACATAACTATCCACCACATCAACTATGAAATTATCTGAAACTGAACATGGAATAATGACGAGCATAAATATTACAAGTGCAACAATACTCATTGTATAACATAACATGACCACTAGCATCAACCATAAATAACATGCAAGAACTTATCAATAACATCACCGAGTAACACTTAACCAACTAACAGCAACAGAACAATGGATATTAACAGTACTCGATAACCGACGTTAATCATGCACCGAAGAACATGACCAACCCAAGATGTACTACTATGAAGCATGGAAATATGAAAGTAATACTAGCAACTAGCAGGGCATGATAACTAGGTGCATAACAACATAGCAAACAAGTAAGCACAATCCCAGAAGAATTTCTGAAACAATCATAACCATATTTTAAACAAGCAATCATTTAATAAATATTCAAGTTGAAAACCATGGCTACTGCCTGACTATCATGCAAGTGGTTATTGTGGCTTGCCTGGGGGTGAAGAAGGCACCGGGAAGAAGTGCGGTGAAGCCGCGGAAAGATTTTCCTAAAACAGTTCTCTCTCGGAGGGGCTGTTTATGTGCAAGGGCAAAAAAGGTCATTTTCACAGGGTCAAACCAAAGTGAAAATGAAACCAACAGAATGGGATCGATGAAACGAAGAAATGGGCTTTGGAATCACCTCATTTGGAGTTGTGGTTAAAAAGATATGATGGGTTGAAATTCAGGGACTTTTCTGCAAAAATATCATCACAACCAAGTCCCTGAGTGTAACACCCTCGATGCGACTATATCTCCCACGTGTCGGGGCACGACTTAGAGGCATAATCGCATTGAAGGCATATGTCGCAAGTAAGGTAATCTTTACAACATCCCATGTAATATAATAATAAAGGGGAGATAACATAGTTGGCTTACACTCGCCACGTCAATCAACGTACATAAATAACATTACATCATCCAAACACTCATGGCCCGACTACGGCGCCAAAATAAAAGATAACCCAACATGCGACACGGTCCCAATCACCCCAACTGGGCACCACTACTGATCATCAGGTAAGGAAACATAGTAACATTGAGAGTCCTTGTCGAACTCCAACTTGAGCTCGAGCGCATCACCTGGAGCGGAATCATCAGGCCCTGCATCTGGTGTAATAGTAATCTGTGAGCCACAGGGACTCAGCAATCTCGCACCCTTGCGATCAAGACTATTTAAGCTTATAGGTAAGGCAAGGTAAATATGTGGAGCTGCAGCAAGCGACTAGCAAATATGGTGGCTAACCTATTCGCAAAAGCGAGCGAGAAGAGGAGGCAAAGCGCGAGCGAGAATTCTAGAGAACATCCTGCGCAAGCATTACTCCAACACCGTGTCCACTTCCCGGACTCCGCTGACAAGAGGCCATCACGGTAACTCACACGGTTGATTCATTTTAATTAAGTTAAGGTTCAAGTTATCTACAACCGGACATTAACAAATTCCCATCTGCCCATAACCGCGGGCACGGATTTCGAAAGTTCAAATCCCTGCAGGGAAGTCCCAACTTAGCCCATGACAAGCTCTCACGGTCAACGAAGGAATAGACCTCCTCCCAAGACGTTCCGATCAGACTCGGTATCTCAGTTCTAAAAGACACTTCGACAGGTTAAAACAAGACCAGCAACACCGCCCGAATGTGCCGACAAATCCCGATAGGAGCTGCACATATCTTGTTCTCAGGGCACACTCAGATGAGCAAGGCGTCGGGTAGGCCAGCCCAGAGTTGCCCCTGGTAGCCCCGAACATCGCTCGGTTGGACCAACACTCAGAGGAGCACTGGCCCAGGGGGGCTAAAATAAGATGACCCTCGGGCTCCGGAAACCCAAGGGAAAAGAGGCTAGGTGACAAATGGTAAAAGCAAGGTTGGGCATTTCTGAAAAGCTTTAATCAAGGCGAACTATCAAGGGGTTCCCATTATAACCCAACCGCGTAAGGAACGCAAAATCCGGGAACATAACACCGATATGACGGAAACTAGGGTGGCAAGAGTGGAACAAAACACTAGGCGAGAGGCCGAGCCTTCCACCCTTTACCAAGTATATAGATGCACTAAGATAACAAGATAATATAATGATATCCCAACAAGTAAATAAATGTTCCAACAAGGAACGGCCTCCAATCTTCACCTGCAACTAGCAACGCTATAAGAGGGGTTGAGCAAAGCGGTAACATAGCCAAACAATGGTTTGCTAGGACAAGGTGGGTTAGAGGTTTGACATGGCAATTTGGGAGGCTTGAAAGCAAAAGGTAGGCATCGTAGCATTGGCATAGCAAAAGAGCGAGCAATCTAGCATAGCAAAGATAGTAGTGATTTCGAGGGTATGAGCATCTTGCCTGCAAAGTTGTCAGAGTTGACTAGATCCTCGAAAGCAAACTCAACGGGCTCCTTGTTAGTGCACTCGTCTCCCGGCTCTACCCAAACAAGACAAACAAGCAACAAGGACACAATCAACCACGTGCAAAGCTCAAACAATATGATGCAAAGATGATATGCTATGCGGGATGCATTGCAAGATTTGACAAAGGGATGCATGAACCTGGCCTCAACTTGGAAATCCAAGTGTGCCACTGGAAAGAAGAGATGAAATCGCTTGAAAACGATATAAAGAACGCCGGAATCGGAGTTACGGTTTGGAAATGGCAAGCAAAACAAATATGACACCGGTCTGCGATTTACAGCAAGTAGTCATCTAAATGCAATGAGATGAACATACTACAACACTCAAACATGACAACAAAATACATGGCAGGGATGCATTCATGATGCTTAACAAAAGTCTAGCACTGAGCTACGGCCAAATCATCCATTAACAGGTTCAAACAAGCATGGCAAAAATGCATATGGCAAACAGATTTCAGACTTAGTGAAATTAACACTTGTCTGGAATTTCAGATCAGGTAGCACTCTTCGGAGCAACAAAACTACATTCTATAGGACCTGAACATGGCAAAGTAAAGCATGACATAGAGCTACTCAAAGAGCTTAACAAAAGTCCCTTAGTGACCTTGAGCCAAAAGGGATCAGAAAATACAATTGCAAGCATGTGAACTTGGCAAAAACATAACCAGTTCTCAGACTTAGTGAAAACTGGAGCATGCTGAAAACAGATATCAAGTAGGCATGTTTACGAGCTCGATGCACTCACTACGGAGCAAGTCATGGCAAACTAAGCATACACCCATCAATAATACACAAAATGCAAGCTAGACATGGCAAGAACAATAGCATAGCATGCACGGATCAACTATAACACCCTCGGCAAAATCGCTAACAAGTAGACAATCTGCCCAGATTCACAAAGTAGCAAAAGTAGAGCTCGATTGACTCAAGCTAGGGTGCTCCATAATTGCAAATAAAGACATGGATGGATAGAGCACTACAAGATTAACAAAACATCCTTACTGATCATCCTCAAAAGAGGCACGGATCACTCAGAAACAACAAGAACATATGGCCATATGAAATAAACAGGTCAAGGACTTAGTGGAATTGCTAAGTCCCTGAAATCAGCACTACCAAGTGCCTCACTTTGCAAGCTCGTGCTAGTCACCACACACATCACAAAAATACATGGGTTGCACCTCTAGAAAGATGGCAAAACCCTTAACAAAACATATGTAGAGCTCATGGGCATATCATGCACACAATAATCATGGCAAAAATGACAAATATCTAAATGGAGCAGCAGATCTGACAATTATCTCAAGTATCCCTCTTCTAACAGCATTTCGGGCATCAAGATGAACTCAAATGAAAATGATGCAATGGAATGAAATGATGTACTCTCTGAGGTGAACATTTTGATATGCTATATGCCCAAATCGGAGCTACGGATGCAAAGTTACGATGCGATGAACATGGCAAGATAATTAGGGTTTCGGCGCAAAAGTCAACCGAGATATTTTCAGATCTGGATCTGGCACGGATTACGGAGAAGCCCGCCAGAGTTACTGTTCACGGCCGGAGAAGAAGCTCGCCGGAGGAGCTCGGACGAGGCCGGGGCGGCGAGGAGGCGGCGAGGAGGCGGAGCTCGTCGAAGCGGTGGCGGCGGTGGCCAGCCGGCGC
>NC_041386.1:417697757-417932733 GCF_002162155.2 Triticum dicoccoides | reverse complement strand
CGCCGGAGTCGGTGAGGGAGGCGACAGAGCCGGGAGCTGCGGCTCGGGAGGAGGCGAGGCCTGGCGGCGGAGGAAGCGGGCTCGGGGGGGCCTCCCGCGGGCTCGCCGGGCCGGCGGTGCGGGGCGGCGGCGCCCGCCACGTGGCGCCTCCTGGTAGGCGCGGGCGGCGGCGCGGACAATGTCCGTTGGCGCGAATTTTTTTCCGGCGTGGCGCGGGGAACGAGGAGCTAGGTTTTTCGGTAGGAAGGAGAAGGACATTTTTGGGGGTTCTTTAAATAGGCATAGAGGGAGCTAGGAGAGTCCAAATGAGGTGCGGTTTTCGGCCACGTGATCGTGATCGAATGCTCTAGATGATGGAGAGGGTTTTGGTGGGTTTTGGGCCAAATTGGAGGGGTGTTGGGCTGAAACACACACGAGGCCTTTTCGGTCCCTCGGTTAACCGTTGGAGTATCAAACGAAGTCCAAATGATACGAAACTTGACAGACGGTCTACCGGTAGTAAACCAAGGCCGCTTGGCAAGTCTCAGTCCAATCCGAAAATGTTTAATCCCCACACACAAAAGAAAGCTAGAAATGACCACCGGAGGAGAACGAAGCGCCGGAATGCAAAACGGACAACAGGGAAAATGCTCGAATGCATGAGATGAACACGTATGCAAATGCAATGCACACGATGACATGCTATGAGATGCATGACAACGATAACAACACACGCAGACAAAAACTCGAACCCGAGAAAATAAAATAACTTAACGCCGGAAACGACAAGAGTTGGAGTACAAATTGGGAAAGTCATATCCGGGGTGTTACACTGAGTGGATAAGCCAGAAGCGCAAAGTTAGAAATACGCTTTATGACTAACAAAACACATTCTGGGCTGAAACAGAGAGGAAAGACGCTTTGAATAAGAAAACGTACTCTGGCCGAAACAGAGAGAAAATACACTTTCCAAAAATGAAAACGTATTCACGGGTTCTACGCCTCCACTGATTCCAGTCAACAGAGGCGGGGTCGGGGCTTGTTTCGCTGACGTGCAGGTCCCACGGGCTGTGGGGCCCATCACTTATCCAGCTAGGCAGGCGGGGTCAACGCCTACCTGCCGACAGGTGGGGCCGCGGGGTCCAAGCGCTCAGTCAACACCCTCCTCCCGCTCCTCGCCTTCTTTCCCCCTACGCGGGCACAGAACAAAGGGAGGGACGCCGGCGACGACGCTCGTCAGGACGACTCCGGCCGCCCCGGTGGAGCTCGGACCACTGGAGCATGCAAGAGAGGGAGCCGCACCCGCCTGGACCAGGCATGGCCACCGAGGAGGACCGTGGCTGCGAGCGCTAGGAGAGCGTCGGAAGAGGCCATCAGCCGAAGTTGGAGACGAGGCCAGGGCGACTCCGGCGACGAACAAAGAGAGGCCGGAGAGGCTCTGGTGGAGGGGTGATCTCCTAGAGGTGGTGGAAGAGAGAATGGGGCTTGGGGTCACCGGAATTGGAGTGAGCAGTGGCGGCGGCCATGGCGGCGATGGTGGGCACAGAGAGCTTTAGGAGCTCGGGCGAGTGGATGGGGAGGGGGAGTGGAGTGCGGGAGGCCAGTGGTGAGGTCGAGTGGCCTCGGGGACGACTTAAATAGCCAGTTGGGGAGGTTTGTGACAGCCTGGGTTTTGCCCTTTCTTATTTGCTTGATTTTTCATTTTGAATTTTTTTGAAACTTGGAGTTTTTGAATCTTTTCATATGGACTTAAACACTTGGGCATGCTTGGCTTTCACCCAAGTGCTTCACTTCCCTCCTAAATGATCATTTCACTTCTGACCCACCCAAAAATAATCTTTGTAATATTTTTCTTAAATGAAAACTATTCATTTTCTTTCAAAAACCCTAAGCCAGATCTGTTTGCTTCAAAGCAACCCCAATTTTTATGGCTCAGAAAAATCTGAGATAATTCACAAATATCCTGTGAACCCTAGTGCACCTTCCTGAGCAAAAATATTTCATCACTTTTTGGACCATTTTTGCTACAGAAAATCTTTTCTGTTCTGGACAGAAATGGTGGTTTCTACAGCAACTACCATTTTACTTGCTCCATTTGACCTGAAGTTTCTTGTGCATCTTTACCTTAGTAACTTATAACTAGCCTCCAAAGCACAGCTTCAAACTCCCAGCCATTTGACCATAGTAACGTCACAAAGTTACTGACCAGAAACTTACCTGGCTTGTAAAATCTTCTCTACTGCACCTGGATCCAAACCAAACCCCGGTAAACTTCAAAAACACCAAGAACAACATGCCAGACATGATTTTTTGACGAAGGCTGGCCGGAGGAGAGAGTTCGCGCGGTGACCACGCGTGTCCATGATGCCAGGCATGTGTGTCGACGCGCTCTGGGTGCCGCCGAACGCTCTGTTCGCGTGTGCTCGCTTCCCTCGCCTGGCCAACCATGACAAACCTCGCCACCATCACCGTCTCGATGTATTTAACTCCTCCCTGGCGCTCGCCGACGGCGGAGCTTTGCCGCAGCGAGCACGGGCAAGGTCCGGCCAGCCCAACAGTGCGGAGCGCACTATGCTCGTCGCCATCCTCTTGATCCTGTGCTCTTCTCCGCCCGCCCACAGTAGTTGCGTGCCCTCCGTCGCCTTCTCCCCCTCTCACTGAGGCCACCCGTCGCCGGGCGCCGTGGACAAGTGTCCACCAGTGGAGCCCGAAGCACCCTCGCCGCTCGCCTATAAATAGAGCCCCCCAGCCTCCTCAAGCACCATCCAGCACTCACACACACCCCACGATCGAGTAGGAAGCCGGAGCCCGGCCGGGCAGGCCTCGGGCCGCCGTCCCCGAGCTTGAGCTCGCCAGCAATCCCCTCTATTCGCCGCAGTAGCTCCAGACACTCCTAGGCCTGGGCGACCCCTCCAGGGCCTCCGCCTCTCTTCGGTGAGACCGTCTCGCCCGCTTGGCGCCCCTGGAGTGGCCTCTGCTTGCCGTCTTCCTCAACTCCGATGACCTCCATGTTCTGCCTCCACTTGCGAAGTTGATTCCGACACCGTCCGACCGCCCCTAGCTACGCTACGGGTACGGGAAGGTGCGCCTCAACCCCCTCTTTCCATCCCTCCCTCTCATTTGGGCCAAGGAGCCCTCGTCGCCGGCGAGAGCTCTGGCGAAGCCGCGGCCTTCTCTGTTTCCTTCTCCCCTTCCCCCCACCTGACTAGCGGGGCCTGCTAGTCAGCCATTCTATACACGTGTGAAGCGGTACGAGTGGTAGCGCCCCTGGGCTTTACGCCTTCGACGTCACCCCCAGTCTATTTCTTTTATTCAAATTCATTTGAATTTACAGAACACTTAAAATAGTTATAACTCTTCAACCATAAGTCCAAATGAATTGATTCTTTTTGCATTGTCTTCTTTGATTAGAAATCTAGTAGCTCACCAAAGATGAGATTTTTCTGAGCTGTTTAGAATTTCTAGTGATTTTCAGAAGTGTTCTTGACATTTTCTTTTTGTATTTAAAATTATTTTCAGAAGGTGAGGCTTGTCTTGAGGATCACCAGGAGGCTTGTGAACCTCATCTGCACTAAGGCAAGCCACATCAACATTTTCATGATGCCATTTCAATATTTGTGATTTTCTTACTAGAATGAAATGATTAATCCATGCATTTAAATAATTATTGACTTATATATATTCTGTTAAATATTGGTTAGTTGTTATGCTTGATTTACAGAATGGTTGAAACTAGTTTAGTGGCTAAAGCAAGTTAAGATTTATTTGAGGTGATGTTAGAAATAATTTTGTTATGCATGTTAGCAATTATTTAAAGCTATATTTTTGCCTTCATAGCTTAATAAAAATTTGTTAGGAAATGTTTTGTTAAATACTTTTTAATCATATTACTTGTCTTACAGAATGTTTGAACCCAACTTAGTGATAAAGACATTAAGAGTTGTTGATAGTGAAATCTTTTTGTCAAGCATATGAGAAATTTATCGGAGTTACTTTCTTGCGTCAGAAATTAATAAAACTTGTTGCAAAATATTTTGGTTAAATTGTGAGTCATTTTGAGCAAGTAGAGTAATTTGAGTTGTTGACGTTTATGCTTGGTATGTATAGGGATGACATCGGTCATTTTTATCATTTTATGATGCATGTGTCGTTTTGCATTTCATGGCATGCTATGACACCGGTCATTTTTAGTTTAAGTTGAACCTGAATATAACTCAACTTGAATATACCGTTGACTGGGTCATGGTGCCGCTAAATCGAGTCTCTTTCCAGTGCAACCACATTTGCCTTTGTGGGAAGGCCTTGATTAGGTCCATTGATACGGCCTCTGGTCGGTGCCTCCATCTAGGGAAGGTTATGTCGTGCTTGCCCTGGCCCGGTAAGCAGGCATAATCTTGTGTGCTCGTTGATGAGATTATGGTACCGAGTCCCCGAGTGGGAGTGTCCCTGAGTTGGAGTGTTGTGACCACGACGGTGGTCGGGGTGTCTTTGGTAGACACGGGGCCACCCAGGACCAGCCCGTTGGGGATTTGGGTCGGAGTGGCCGGGAGAGTGCTGTGGCAAGGGAAGGGTTTTGTCGGAATGTCGTTGGTCCACCCGAATGGGAGTGCGAGGCCATGGGTTCCGTGGTGTGGGTACAGTGTGCTACCTCTGCAGAGTGTATAATCGATCGATAGCCGGGTCCACGGTCACGGACACCTCGTAGTAAGTCCCACCATGAGTCAACTTTTAATAAAAATTGCACACTAAGCTATGAACTTTGCATTGTTGATGGATGGCAGAAAGGCCATCGAGGAATTTGGGACCAAATGATGGTCGTGGTTGTGATCGCCGTAAGGATCACAAGTTGTTCTTGAGAAAGACCACTTTGGTGGTGTGTTTGTGATCCAGAGATGATCACGGTTGGTAAGCTATCCCGAGGGACGTTTGAGCATGATCACAACATGTTGACATATAGTGTTGCATTTTTAATAATTGGTTAAATATCATGATATTGTTTGTCATTGTGACTATGCCTGTCGTGAGCTTGCAAGTACATTCAATGTACTGACCTGGCGTGTCATGCCAGATTTCAAGAAAGTATCGTTGGAGAGGAGCGTTGTCTGAGTCTAGATTGTGTCCACATCGGTCTCCCTGTGATATGGAGCTTCCGCCACGACGTTATTCCGCTGCCACGTAGTTGTTCGGGTCGAGGCCCCTTTATGTTCACTAAATAATGTACATACAGTTCAGCCGCACCGAGTGTGCCGCTTGGCCTCGATAGCTGTTGTAATGTAAACTCTGTTCTGCTAGCATCAATAAAGCGGCTGTTTTTTCTGTACCAAGATGTTGTGTGTTGCTAGAAGACATGGTCTTTGGGCTGGCAATGCATGGTAAACCGGTCACTCTGAGCCGGGGTGCCACAACGCTTGGTACCAAGCGCTGTGGCACCCCGGCTCAGAGAAAACCGGAACGCCCCATATTCCAGCCTAGAGATCGAGGAGAAGTCTTCTGGAATACGGCACTGCTTAGCATAGAACAAACCAGCTTTCTATTATTACACGAATACGATTACAAGGTCTCCGATATTACAATGAATAACATCGGCACGGCGACACTACGCCATCCTCAGTTGCTCTTTGCAAGCAGCAGAACAACTCGAAGCAGTGGAATAACTCTAGCAGCGGAAGAACTACTGGCAGCGGAACAACGACGACGGTAGTAAACTCCACTCCGCAGGGACTCAGGCTGGAATGCTTATCCTAGCTCGCGAACACAGGAACAACACCAAACAAGCAAGCAATCCAGGCACGACCTGCAAGCTGGCATGACATGCCAGGTCAGTACATTGAATGTACTTGCAAGCTCACAATTAACCAGAAGCATTCAAGACAAACAACATCATGGCAATTACAGGTTAAACAGGACTTAACACGAGATCCTCATAACAACATGACATGAGCAACGTGACATCCAAAGTAATACTCCCAAAATAATACCAGATACCATCATGAAAATAATCATAATAGCCACTAAGAATCCAAAGGCAACATGAACATGATACAGCTAGAACAATATGAGCATGGCATGAACATATAAATCTGACGATACTAGCATGCAACATGATGACACTATATGCACCAATTATTATTCTCGGGTTATCTCATAACCATCACGCGCATCACTTACCCACCTCGGACATTACACGATTATCTCAGGATCAAATCAAGCTTGGTATAAACAATATCGTAGTAATCATTAAATGACCACAAGGAGCTTGATCTTTACCCATGATTCTTGCACAACATCACGAATATCCAACAACTCAGTATCCTCGATATCATGGTGAACATTCCGGCGATCACAACCAAAGTAACTCATGATCCTTACAGCGATCATCACCAAAGTAACTCGTGATCCTTACGACGATCACCACCAAAGTAACTTGGGATCCTTACGGCGATCACCACCAACTTATCTCCTTATCGAACCGAGGTTGTCATTAATCAAGTTATTATTAATATTGTTGACTCACAGTGGGACCGACACGAACTGGGCCCTTATCCGCGGGCGCGACTATTGATAGGTTAAATATACACTCTGCAGAGGTAGCACACTGTACCCACTCCACGGAACCCATGGCCTCGCACTCCAATTCGGGTGGACCAATGGCGTTCCGACAAAACCGATCTATTGTCATGACACTCTCCCGGCCACTCCGACCCACTCCCAACTGGGCTAGTCCTGGGTGGCCCCGTGTCTACCAAAGACACCCCGACCACCGTCGTGGTCTAAACTCCCTCACGGGGACCGGATCCATAAAAATAAAAAACAACGGGCACACAAGGTTATGTCCTCCTACCTGATCAGGGTAAGCACGCCCATAGCTTTCCCTCGTGGGAGGCACCGACGAGATGCACGACAATAGACCCAGTTAGGACCTTACCCATATGGTAAGCGTGGTTGCACTGGTCAGTTTCGATCTGGCGGCACCATGACTCAGCCAACAGTTGTTCAAGTTCAAATTAATCCTGTTAAACTTGAATGCAAAATGATGAGCCTTGATAAAATAACATGATGCAATGATAATGCATGAGGATAATATCAACATAAGCACGGGATGCAACATAACTGTCCATCATATCAACTATGAAATAATCTCCAACTGAACATGGCATAATGACGAGCATAAACATTACAAGTGTAACACTGCACATATTATAATATAACATGACCACTAGCATCAACCACAAATAACATGCAAGAACTTATCAATAACATCACCGAGTAACACTTAGCCAACTAACAGCAACGGAACAATACCTATTAACAGTACTCGGTAACCGACGTTAGTCATGCACCGAAGAGCATGACCAACCCAACATGTACTACTATCAAGCATGGCAATATGAAATTAATACTAGAAAATAGCAGGGCATGATAACCAGGTGCATAACAACATAGCTAACAAGTAAGCACAATCCCAGAAGCATTTCCGAAACAATGATAACCATATTTTAAACAAGCAATCATTTAATAAATATTCAAGTTGAAAACAATGGCTACTGCATGACTATCATGCAAGTGGGTATTGTGGCTTTCCTGGGGGTGAAGAAGGCACCGGGGAGAAGTGCGGTGAAGCCGCAGAAAGATTTGCCGGAAACAGTTCTCTCTCGGAGGGGCTGTTTACGTGCAAGGGCAAAAAGGTCATTTTCATAGTGTCAAACCATAGTGAAAATGAAACCAACAGAACGGGCTCGACGAGACGTAGAAGTGGGCTTTGGATTCACCTCATTTGGAGTTGTGGTTAAAAAGATATGAAGGGTTGAAGTTCATGGACTTTTCTGCAAAACTATCATCACAAACAAGTCCCTGAGTGGATAAGGCTGAAAGAGGGAGGAACTACACTTTTAGAAAAGGAAAACGTACTCCGGCCGAAACGGAGGGTAGATACGCTTTCCCGCAGGTGAAAACGTATTAGAGTGAGTACGCTTCCACTTAAGTGGCTGGCCCGCCACTTACCCACGTCACCCGGTCCGAGTCAACGCCTCAGCGACTGACTGGCGGGGCCCGCGGGCAGGAGGGGGCCAGGGCGCGGTCGTCTTCTTCCTCGCTCGCTCGGCCCCGAGCGAGACAGAGGAGGCAGGAACGGGGCCGCGATGCCGGCGATGGCCTGGCCGGTCCAGGCCACCTCAGGCCAAGGCGCGGGCACCGACGGATTCGGGGAGGAGCGCCGCATCCATTCAGATGGGAAGGAGACGCCGGAGATGAGCGGAAGGGACGGCGCCGCGAGGGGAACAGAGAGGCGCCGGCGGTGATTGAGGAGATAGGCACAAGGCTCTGGTGGCTCAGGCGACAAACAGAGGAGATGGGGAGGCTCGCGGAGCAGAGTGGAGTCGCCTGGTGGTGGAGTAGAGGAGAGGGAGGGCTTTGCATGAGCCAATTTAGGAGGGAGGCTGCGGCGGCCATGGTGGCGATGGGCAGCGAAGAGAGCTTCTCCGGCTCGGGCTAGAGGCTGGGCGGGACCAGAGGAGTGAGGAGAGGAGGCTGATGAGCTCGGGAGGCTCGGGGATGGCTATTTATAGCCGAGGCGAGAGGGATGGGCTCGGGTGCCGCCGGGCACGTCCGGCCGAGGCTCTGGCGACGGCCAGTGAGTACAGGATGGCGCAAGAAGGCGACGAGGGAGGCAACGGAAGAGCTACAGCAGTGCATAGTGCAAGAGGGACCGAGGGCGCAGAGGAGAAGCGGCCGAACGCCATTAAAGCTTCGGTCGGCCACGCCCGTGGGCGCGCGGCGGTTTGCGTCGGTGAGCAAGCGGACGGAGGGGGAGAGGGGTCCAGGTGATCGGAGACGACGAGCGGAAGACAATGGACATTCTCACGCGTGCTAAGACGACGAGAGGAGGAGGGGCCCGAGCACAAACTACGTTCTGGCCGCACACACTGCATGCCAAAGCGGTGATCACCACCAGTGCTGGCATGCGTGGGAGGCAAAGAGCCGGAAAATGATGTGTAGGTGTTGGTCCTTCCTGGGGAGGTTGCAACTGCGGTGATAGATTGGTTAAAAATGACAGGGTTAAATGGCAGTTAACACTTGAAGTTTACTGCAGTAAACTTGATCGTGTACTGCTGCTCAACAGGGAGGTGATTGGGCAAATGGAGTTGTCTGGTAAGTTTAGGGTAAGAAGTACTTTCACCCTGGTAACTTGGAGAGGATTTGGATCAAGATTTAACAGAGTTGCTTTGCAACTGCCAAAGATGGTCTAGAATCAAGATTAGGATGATGCACTCACATGGAGTGTCAAATTGATTTCAAATTGGGCAAGGCAGGGTCATTTGGTCCTATGAAGATGCTCAAAAGGTTTCATTCCAATTGGATAAACCATAATGGTACTTCCTTCGCAAACATTACCACTGACCAGAAACTTGCAAAAATTCTAGAGGACAAATCACTTGATGAAACATGCTCAAAATGGGTGCAGGTAAGTTATATGGGTAACAGAAGGCCTAGAAAATTTGGCAGCCATAATGGAGCAAGATAAAATATACTTTATTCACAAACTGAAATTTTGGACAGAATCAAAGCATTGAAGATGAGCTCACATGGAGGCATTACATGAGCTCTACTTTGGTGGAGAGCTACGATATGATGATATGAAGGGCCATGAAAAGTGGCAACTCATTTGGATATTCCTAGCTTGTACTTCCTTCACAACCAGTTCCCTCAAACAAGAACTTTGGAAAATCATAATTAAATAATTACTAGACAAATGAGGTTGCACTTTGCCATGTGGTAATGATATGGACTGGAAAAGGTGTCCAAGGAGTTTGAGGTCAATTGGGAAAATATAAATGGCACTTGCTTCACATTCTGCCATTTTGGGCAGAATAGGAAATGAATTATTTGAGCATGATGGTGAACATGGAAAATGAAATATTTTGCCATATTTGAGAAAGATGTGACCCAAAAAATTTATGAGAATTACTTGGGAATTTTAGGAGTGATAGAACTATAGGTGGCTTCACAACCTTGGGCAATTTGAGTTATTCCTTTAATAGAAAAGGAATATTCCTAATAAAAAGAATATTGGGATTTGGGCTAGGATGAAAATGACAGGGTCTAGGGAAGGATTTGGGAATGACAAGCCACTATGGAAGAAAAGAAGAGGGCATCTTCTTTGGTTTCCAGACCACAAAGCCACGGAAAAAGAAAACTCAAGCAAAAACCTCGGAAAAACAAAAGAAAAAGAAAGGGCCAAAAATCAGGCTATCACAAACCTTACCCCCTTAAAGAAATCTCGTCCTCGAGATTTGGTTCCTCAAGGAACAAATATGAAGATACTGACTTAAGGAAACCGTTTCCAACTCGGGTATCCTTTTTCTTATTTTTGCTCCCACTAAATTTTTATCTGACTGGCCCTGGGGTGGTTTGCTTTAATATATCCATATTCTCACATATCTTACCTTGCTTGCTCATGCTTATACAGACTCCAGTTTCTTTTTAGATCTGATGACTTAACTGACTGTGATGGATTCTCACGACTGAAATATATGTCGGGCACACAAATCCAAGAGTGATTTCCGCTGGGTGTGTCGTCCGGCACTGACAATCTTTCATGAAGTGGTCATCAGATTTTCCTAGTGGACACCCAAGCTCCAACTCCTTGCATTGGGTTTCTCCACTAAATGCAGGTCCATCGGGTTCCAAACAGTGAGTTGGGTGATAACCACTTTCCTGACAGATTTTGGCTTATTGCGGAAGTTTTTGGATCATCTTAACTGGTTCCACTATCTTGAGTATCGGATCCGTACCAAATATTTGATTGTTTCCTGTCGTGGCTAACATAAGAGTTTGACCTGTAGGATAATATCTGCAGACTTGACTGGCGGCGGTTCTGCACCAAGCGGGTCTTACAACAATTTTCATACCCACATTACTGGTCTTGCTCCTTCATTACTGTTTTCTTGGTCTGGATCCTTGGTTGAAAGAGCTGGGTCATATTGCTTCTTTGTATCAGCATAGGTATGGACGGTACAATTTTTCGGCAATCGTAGCCTATCCTCATTTTTCTGACAAGGTACCCCATTAAATGGCCGGTTCAACACCCCTCAAGTTCTGACTGATTCGTGCTTCTGACCAAAATGTTGCAAATCTGATTCTTGGGATTCACTGCCATAGGCTGTCAATTCACAGCGTACTACCCTGTACCAATGTCTTACTGATGAAGATTGGCTGATTTGTGCTCGAAACTTTCATCGAACAGCTTGCTGAAGAAGACTGGGTATCGTGCTTGAGAAGCTTACCCCCTTAAAGACTTTGCTGGGGAAAGTCTCAGTACCTTATGCCGGAAGCTTTTCTGGTTGCCTACTGAAGAAGAGAGAGTACCTTGTGTGGGAAATCATCCATGTATCGTACTGAGGAAGATAGACGAATCTTGGCTTGGAAGCTTCTCGGGTATCTTGCGAGGGAAAGTTGGGTTGCTTACACCAGAAGCTTCTTACTATGATATGCAGACCAATTTCCACATATATAACCATCTTACAATTTTTGTTATTGATTTCGTGTATGAAACGGGGTGTTGCATCCCGTGCTTATGTTGATATCATGCTCATGCTTTGTAAATGCATCATGTTATTTTATCATGGCTCAACATTTTGCATTCAAGTTTAACCGGATTTAATTGAACTTGAACACCTGTTGGCTGAGTCATGGTGCCACCATATCGAAACTGACCAGTGCAACCACACTTACCGTATGGGTAAGGTCCTAACTGGGTCTATTGTCATGCATCTCGCCGGTGCCTCCCATGAGGGAAGGTTATGGGCGTGCTTACCCTGATCAGGTAGGCGGACATAACCTTGTGTGCCCGTTGTTTTTATTTTTTATGGATCCGGTCCCCGTGAGGGAGTTTTGACCACGACGGTGGTCGGGATGTCTTTGGTAGACATGGGGCCACCCAGGACTAGCCCAGTTGGGAGTGGGTCGGAGTGGCCAGGAGAGTGTCACGACAGTAGATCGGTTTTGTCAGAACATCGTTGGTCCACCCGAATGGGAGTGCGAGGCCATGGGTTCCGTGGTGTGGGTACAGTGTGCTACCTCCGCAGAGTGTATATAAAGTCTATCGATAGCAACCCACTTCGTGTCGGTCCCACCGTGAGTCAACAGTATTAATAATAACTTGATTAATGACAACCCTGGTTCGACGATGAGATAAGTTGGTTGTGATCGCCGGAAGGATCACGATTTCAGACCAAGTGTTCGTCATGGTTGTGATCGCCGGAAGGATCACGGTTTGAGACCAAGTGTTCGTCATGGTTGTGATCGCCGGAATGATCACCATGGTATCGAGGATACCGAGTTGTTGGATATTCGTCATGTTGTGCGAGAATCATGGGTAAAGATCAAGCTCCTTGTGGTCATTTAATGATTACTATGGTATTGTTTATACCAAGCTTGATTTGATCCTGAGATGGTAAGTGATGCGTGTGATGGTTGCGAGATAACCCGAGCAGAATAATTGGTGCGTGTAGTGCCGTCATGTTGCATGCTAGTATCGTCAGATTTGTATGTTCATGCCATGCTCATATTTTTCTAGCTGTGTCAGGTTCATATTGCCTTTGGATTCTTAGTGGCTATTATGATTATTTTCATGATGGTATCTGGTATTATTTTCACAACAGTATGGAATTCTTAGCCGACTACATTCAGGTTGGGGGATATCTGATCATGTAACTGAGCGTCAAGTATCTCTCACCATGCACTCCTCATAGCAGAAATGATCAAATCAACAAGAAGAGAAATTGTGCGCAAGGTTGACAGAATAATATCAAAGGTATAGCTCAGATACAAGTGTAGTTTTTCGTTGAGGATGAATTTGGAAACCGAGGTACCTGAAGCAAGCAAGAATATGGCTTGTACTCAGAAAGGAGGATAGTCCTGCAAAACCCCGTTTCATACAAGAAATCAATAACAAAAATTGTAAGATGGTTATATATGTGGAAATCGGTCCACATATCATAGTAAGAAGCTTCTGGTGTAAGCAACCCAATTTTTCCTTGCAAGATACCTAAAAAGCTTCCAAGGCAAGATTCATCTATCTTCCTCAGTACGATATATGGATGATTTCCCGTACAAGATACTCTGCCTTCTTCAGTAAGCAACCACAAAAGCTTCCGGAATAAGGTACTGAATCTTTCCCTATCAAAGCCTTTAAGGGGGTAAGCTTCTGAAGCACGATACCCAGTCTTCTTCAGCAAGCTGTTCGTTGAAAGTTTCGAGCACAAATCAGCCAATCTTCCTCGGTAAGACATTGGTACAAGGTAGTACGCTGTAAATTGACGGCATATGGCAGTAAATCCCAAGAATGAGATCTGCAACATTTTGGTCAGAAGCAAGAATCAGTCAAAACATGAGGGGTGTTGAACCGGCCATTTAATGGGGTACCTTGCCAGAAAAATGAGGATAGGTTACGATTGCCGAAAAATTGTACCGACTGTACCTATGGTGATACAAAGAAGCAATATGACCCAGCTCTTTCGACCAAGGATCCAGACCAAGAAAACAATAATGAAGGAGCAAGACCAGTAATATGGGTATGAAAATTGTTGCAAGACCCGCGTGGTCCAGAACCGTCGCCAGTCAAGTCTGCAGATATTATCCTACAGGTCAAACTCTTATGTTAGCCACGACAGGCAACAATCAAATATTTGGTATGGATCCGATACTCAAGATAGTGGAACCAGTTAAGATGATTCCGAAACTTCCGCGATAAGCCAGAATCTGTCAGGAAAGCAGTTATGACCCAATTCACTGTTTGGAACCCGAAGGACCTGCATTTAGTGGAGAAACCCAACGCAAGGAGTTAGAGCTTGGGTGTCCACTAGGAAAATCTGATCACCACTTCATGAAAGATTGTCAGTGCCGGATGACACACCCAGCGGAAATCACTCTTGGATTTGTGAGCCCGACATATATTTCAGTCGTGAGAATCCATCACAGTCAGTTAAGTCAGCAGATATAAAAAGAAATGGGAGTCTGTATAAGCATGAACAATCAAGGTAAGATCTGTCAGAATATGGATATATTAAAGCAAACCACCCCAGGGCCAGTCAGATAAAAATTCAGTGGGAACAAAAACAAGAAAAGGGATACCTGAGTTGGAAACTGTTTCCTTAAGTTAGTATTTTCATATTTGTTCCCTGAGCAACCAAATCTCAAGGACGAGATTTCTTTAAGGGGGTAAGGTTTGTGACAGGCTGATTTTTGGCCCTTTCTTTTTCTTTTGTTTTCTCAGATTTTGCTTGAGTTTTCTTTTTCCATGGCTTTGTGGTCTGGAAACTAAAGAACATGTCCTCTTCTTTGCTTCCAGAGTGGCTTGTCATTCCCAAATCCTTCCCTAGACCCTGTCATTTTCATCCTAGCCCATATCCCAATATTATTTTTATTGGGAATATTCCTTTTCTATTAAAGGAATAACCCAATTTGTCGCTAGGTTGTGAAGCAACCTTTATTTCCATCACTCCTAAAATTCCCAAATAATTCTCATAAATTGTTTAGGCCGTGTGCCACTGTGTGCACCAGTGCGCGCGGTGACCACCGCTTTGGCATGCAGTGTGCGCGGCCAAAACGTCGTTTGTGCTCGGGCCCTCCTCCTATCGTCGTCTTAGCGCGCGTGAGCATGTCCATTGTCTTCCTCTCGTCGTCGCCGATCACCTGGACCCCTCTCCCCCTCCGTCCGCTTGCTCACCGAAGCAAAACGCCACGTGCCCACGGGTGCACTGTGGCCGACTGAGCTTTAATGGCACCGTGGGCGTTTCTCCTCTGCGCCCTCGGCCCCTCTTGCACTATGCACTGCTGTAGCTCGTCCGTTGCTTCCCTCGCCGCCTTCTCGCGCCATCCCGTGCTCGCTGGCCGTCGCCAGAGCCTCGGCCGGACGTGCCCGGCGGCAACCGAGCCCTTCCCTCTCGCCCCGGCTATAAATAGCCATCCCCGAGCCTCCCGAGCTCATCAGCCTCCTCTCCTCACTCCTCTGGCCCCGCCCAGCCTCTAGCCCGAGCCGGAGAAGCTCTCATCCCTGCCCATCGCCACCATGGCCGCCGCGGTCTCCCTCCTAAATTGGCTCAAACCAAGCCCTCCCTCTCCTCTAGTCCACCACCGGGCGACTGCCCTCTGCTCCACGAGCCTCCCCATCTCCTCCGTTCGTCGCCGAAGCCACCAGAGCCTTGTGCCTATCTCCTCCATAGTCGTCGGCGCCTCTCTGTTCCCCTCGCGGTGCCGTCCCTTCCGCTCATCTCCGGCGTCTCCTTCCCATCTGAATGGATGTGGCGCTCCTCCCTGAAGACATCGGTGCCCGCGCCTTGGGCTGAGGTGGCCTGGGCCGGCCAGGCCATCGCCGGCATCGCGGCCCCGCTCCTGCCTCCTCTGTCTCGCTCGGGGCCGAGCGAGCGAGTTAGAAGACAACCGCGCCCTGGGCCCCCTCTTGCCCGCGGGCCCCGCCAGTCAGTCACTGAGGCATTGACTCGGACCGGGTGACGTGGATAAGTGGCGGGCCAGCCACTTAAGTGGAGGCGTACTCGGTCGAGTATGTTTTCACCTTCGGGAAAGCATATTTTCCCTCTATTTCGGCCAGAGTACGTTTTCCTTTTCTGAAAGTGTAGTTCCTCCCTGTTTCAGCCTAGAATATGTTTTCTTAAACAGAAAGCATATTTCTAACTTTGCGCTTCTGCCTTATCCACTCAGGGACTTGTTTGTGATGATATTTTTGCAGAAAAGTCCCTGAACTTCAACCCTTCATATCTTTTTAACCACAACCCCAAATGAGGTGAATCCAAAGCCCACTTCTTCATCTCATCGAGCCCATTCTGTTGGTTTCATTTTCACTCTGCTTTGACACTATGAAAATGACCTTTTTGCCCTTGCACGTAAACAGCCCCTCCAAGAGAGAACTGTTTCCAGCAAATCTTTCCGCGGCTTCATGGCACTTCTTCCCGGTGCCTTCTTCACCCCCAGGCAAGCCACAATACCCACTTGCATGATAGTCATGCAGTAGCCATGGTTTTCAACTTGAATATTTATTAAATTATTACTTGTTTAAAATATGGTTATCATTGTTTCGGAAATGCTTCTGGGCTTGTGCTTACTTGTTTGCTATGTTGTTATGCACCTGGTTATCATGCCCTGCTAGTTGCTAGTATTACTTTCATATTACCATGCTTGATAGTAGTACATGTTGGGTTGGTCATGCTCTTTGGTGCATGACTAACGTCGGGCATTGTTCCATTGCTGTTAGTTGGTTAAGTGTTACTCGGTGATGTTATTGATAAGTTCTTGCATGTTATTTATGGTTGATGCTAGTGGTCATGTTATGTTATACTATGAGTAGTGTTGCACTTGTAATATTTATGCTCATCATTATGCCATGTTCAGTTGGAGATTATTTCATAGTTGATATGCTGGACATTTATGTTGCATCCCATGCTTATGTTGATATTATGCTCATGCATTGTCATTGCATCATGTTATTTTATCAGCATATTGCATTCAAGTTTAACCGGATTTAATCTTACTTGAACAACTATTGGCTGAGTCATGGTGCCGCCCTATCAAAACTGACTAGTGCAACCACGCTTACCATATGGGTCGGGTCCTAACTGGGTCTATTGTCGTGCATCTAGCCGATGCCTCCCACGAGGGAAGGTTATGGGCGTGCTTACCCTGATCAGGTAGGCGGACATAACCTTGTGTGCCTGTTGTTTTTATTTTTATGGATCCGGTCCCCGTGAGGGAGTTTTGACCACGACGGTGGTCGGGGTGTCTTTGGTAGACACGGGGCCACCCAGGACTAGCCCAGTTGGGAGTGGGTCGGAGTGGCCGGGAGAGTGTCACGGCAGTAGATCGGTTTTGTCGAAACACCGTTGGTCCACCGAATGGGAGTGCGAGGCCATGGGTTCCGTGGTGTGGCTACAATGTGCTACCTCCGCAGAGTGTATATAAAGTCTATCGATAGCAACCTAGTTCATGTCGGTCCCACCGTGAGTCAACAGTATTAATAATAACTTGATTAATGACAACCCCGGTTCGGTGATGAAATAAGTTGGTGGTGATTGCCGTAAGGATCATGAGTTACTTTGGTGGTGATCGCCGTAAGGATCACGAGTTACTTTGGTAATGATCGCCGTAAGGATCATGAGTTACTTTGGTTGTGATCGCCGGAATGATCATCGTGGTATCGAGGATACCGAGTTGTTGGATATTCGTGATGTTGTGCGAGAATCATGGGTGAAGATGAAGCTCCTTGTGGTCATTTAATGATTACTACGGTATTGTTTATACCAAGCTTGATTTGATCCTGAGATGATCGTGTATTGTCTGAGGTGGGTAAGTCATGCGCGTGATGGTTACGAGATAACCCGAGCAGAATAATTGGTGCATATAGTGTCATCATGTTGCATGCTAGTATCGACAGATTCATATGTTCATGCTAAGATCATATTGTTCTGGCAGGATTATGTTCATGTTGTTCATGCCATGCTATCCTGATGATCTCATGTTAATTCCTTCTTAACCTGTAATTGCCATGTTGTTGTTTGTCTTGAATGCTTCTGGTTAATTGTGAGCTTGCAAGTACATTCAATGTACTGACCTGGCTTGTCATGCCAGCTTGCAGGTCATGCCTGGATTGCTTGCTTGTTTGGTGTTGTTCCTGTGTTCGTGAGCTAGGATAAGCATTCCAGCCAGAGTCCCTGCAGAGTGGAGTTCACCACCGTAGTCGTTGTTCCGCTTCCAATAGTTTTTCCGTCGCTAGAGTTATTCTGCTGCTTCGAGTTGTTCTGCTGCTTGCATAGAGAAACTGAGGATGGCGTAGTGTCGTCGTGCCGATGTTATTCATTGTAATATTGGATACCTTGTAATGATATTCGTGTAATAATAGAAAACTGGTTTGTTCTATGCTAAGCAGTGTCGTATTCCAAAAGACTTCTCCTCGATCTCTGGGCTGGAATACGGGGCGTTCCGGTTTTCTCTGAGTCGGGGTGCCACAGCCACCGACGCCTCAAGCATCTTTGTGGTGGGCGCCTGCCGCTTTTGAAGCTCCGTGAACTCCCACACATAACGGAGGAGAATGGCACTCCTCTCCTCCTTGAGCTCATGGAGCTCCACGCCCTTGGCCCTGAGCTCCGCATCCTTGTCCTGGAGCTCCTGTGTCAGGTGCCTCACCTCAGACTCCGTGATCTGCTGCGCCACCATGGCACCAGGTAGAAGCAATGGGGAGAGGAAACAAAGGGTGCGAAATGGCTGAAAGACAATGCAATCTACGTGAAGGAGGAGGGAGCCAGCCATTGAGCGAGGAATCTTTTGGTTTTCACCATGGGAAAACACCAGTCGACGGCTTCTCACATGAGGGAGCAGTGGATTTTACAGGCGGAGGAATTGTGACTAATTGCTGCCGCGCCTGCTCCTGTCAATAAAAAAATAAAAATCATGCCGTGCCTGCTCCCGTCAATCAAAAAATTTAAAATCCTGCCGCACCCAAACACCAGAGCAACGCTGCGGTGAGTATTTGAATTTACCAACCGGCAAGGAGATAAAAAAGGGGCGACAAAACAAATGTGGCGGCGGCCTAGCTAATCGGTCGCACTAGCCCAACTAGCTAGCCACCGTGCTTCAATGATTTACTCGGAAGGAAAGGTGGTCTTTTGTGATTTGACGACTCATTTACTTGCTTCGGTGCTACGACAGAGGACCCAGAAAACGCGCGGTACGGTGTCCCACATCTCGGCAAGGAAGAATATATGTGTGCACCACCCGGGAGGATCCCCGAAACCGCGCGTTAGGGTGTTCCACGTCTTGGCACGGAGGAAAAATGTGCACGCAAAAATATACTGTATTAGACGTAGTACCTATGGTTCTACCTCGGGACCCAGCCAGTCGGTCGAAAACAGCCCACTGGCCACACAACTTCATCATGCTAACGTGGCACGGAGGATAGGTGTAGTTAGCTCCGTCTCGACCAACCACAACGTCTCTTGTTCTAGGCGATTCTTCTATTTTCCAAGATTTTTTAGTTATAATAACACCACGGCAAGCTAGCGCCGCTCTTCATGTGTGCCCGTGCCTAAAGGTTAGACGATCGAGATGAGAGAGAGAGATCGCAGACCTGGAACCCACCAGTAAGTGAGTCAACGGTCAAGCATGTGTTGATGAGGCACTCCCTCTACTCTACTCAATGTAATACGGTATAAAATCAAGTTATGGGACAAAGCCAACAACCGTTGTTGTTTCAGGCTATCGATTTATGCTTTGTTGTCCAGGTTACCAGTTCGAATCTCGTCTTTGATATTTGTTAGTTTTAGGTCCAAATTTGATCAATGACAAGTGGGACACCCGTGTGTTGTTCCGATATTTCAGTGTAGGATGGTTTTTTTGAACAAACACTTTGTGCGGTTAGACAAGTAATGGCATGAGTTACACGTATTTTGCAAGTTTACGAACAAAAATGACAGCGGCATAGAATATCCACATCCACCCCGCAGCTTAGATACTATGGTGATATGAGTTTTTACATCGTTGGAACTGAGATCCAATGGCTTGGGAGTAGTCTTTATAATTATGCGCAATTTCCAAACTCTCCAAGGTTTTTTTGCAAATAAAAATTCATGCCTCGTGTGTGCCGCTCCATCTTGGATCCAACGGCTCCCCGTTGCTCATATTAGGTGCTCCCCGTAGCTTAATTAGCCGCTACAGTGATGCGAGCATCTAGGTTGTGTCATGTGTGATCAGATGCCACATGCGTAGTACGTGTACTTTCTGCGCAATTCCCAAACTCTCTCAGACGTATATTGCCAAAGCATTCAAACCTCCTACTATGAGCTGTTAGATCTCCGTGAACTCGTATCACCATATAATCTACAGTGCGGGAGCACCTCATATTCTCCCATGCGAGAAAACATCAGGTGCTCTCGCAGCTTGGATGCTACAGTGGTACGAGCTTCGAGGTCGTTTGATCTGAGATCCAATGGCATCTAAGCAGTCTTTGTGCTTGTAAGCAGTCTTTGGGGGCTTTTCTATAAAAAAACATTCGAACCACCGAGGAGTTGTTGGGTCTAAAATCCAACAGCTCCAAAGAGCTTGTATCACCAAAGCATCTAAGGTGTGGTAGCACATGATATTCTTACATACAGGAGAATATGATGTTCTCCTTCATCTTAGATGCTACGGTGATACGAGCTTCGAGGTCATTGGATATGGGATCCAAGGGCATCTGAGTAGTTTTTGTACAAATTTTGTGCAATTCTCAAACTCATTAAGGTTTTGTGTAAAAATATTAAGACATCCCGTGAGCTGCTATATCTCAGATCTACATGCTCCAAGCAACTCGTATCAGCATCTAGCATCTAAGGTGGGGGGGTACATGATATTCTCCCGTTGAGGAGGGGGATGCACAACCAATCGGTGTTTGGGAGAGTGGGGACAAATATAATCTAAACAATCCTAAACAGATCTTCACAATTTTATATAAGGTCGAGGGGTTAACCCCCGACAATCCACATAGCTTCGCCTAAACACAACATTTGCATGTACTGTAGTACTAGAAGTAATATTCATGTTTCAGTTTCCTGTTCATTTGAAATATTGAACTGAGGACCATGCATGTCTTACATTTTACTCCCTTCGTTCCTAAATATTAGTCTTTTTAGAGATTTCAAATGGATTGCCACATACAGATGTATATAGACATATTTTAGAGTGTAGATTCACTCATTTTGCTCTGTATGTAGTCACTTGTGGAAATCTCTGAAAGACTAATATTTAGGAACAGAAGGAGTATTTTTGAATTTGTGTCATACATGCATGGTTTGGAAAAATATATGCACTATACTTACTGGATTGTTGTAGTGTTCGTGTGTGTGTGTGTGTGGTCATATGGTTCATACATACAAAGTTTTCTCACCACCATACCGTTCATATTTTAAATTTGAATTTGCAATGAAAAACTTACTAGGGATACCATGAAATGTGAAATCCATGTTGAGATAACTATATCACAAACTCACTCTAATTCAAGAACTCGTCATAAATCATTTAGCACGTTGAGATTACTATTTGCAAGGAAAATACGGTCATCGTAATACACACAGATCTGTTCAGCAATTTAAAAGATTCCTTTTGTATTCTCGAATGGTAGGACACAACCGCGTACCAACCAGACCTTGGCTCGTGTTGATCCTAAAAAACAGGGCTCGTGTCCTTCTGGTGGCGTGCGTGGTACGGACATTAGCCAACCCCAACCAGTCGAGCCTTCGCGTTTCGAGTCAAAATACCTGGCGGCCAGGATTCCAACCCTAGGAAATTTCTCTCATGTCCCCGGTCCATAATGGCTACCAATGAACAATGGAGGGATGCTTTAGTAACTAGACAACATTACCTACCGTGCCGAGCATGGTTCAATTCCCTCAGTCGCCGCTTCCCAAGGTCACCCATCAACTGCATCCCTAGTACTACTACTACTACACCAGGATGAGCACAGAATTGAGCCCATTTGTTTGTGCCTAGTACTTGAGTTAATATATCCAGCAATGCACTAGTATAGAGGGATTATCCTTTTACTCTACATATATAACTTATTTGAAGTCTAACTAAGCAAAATGTTTGACCAAATCCTATCTTAAGAAATACAATAGGAAAGATGTATCGCTTGAAAATTTATTGCATGCAGTTTATGATATTGTTTCGAATCCTGGATTTTAAATATCAGAAAATCCAAAAGTGACCAGAAATTCATGAAACTGAGCATGGTCACGTGTTATGGCACAAATATTCCTAAGTAATTTTTTCCTTCAATTTGAGACAAGCTGCTTATGAGAAGGTTCACAAATGAAGAGCCAAGGTATTTTGGAACAAAGATCTATCATGTTAAGGCGAATGCTTTTGCTATTGAAACCGTGGGCATTTACGTGCCGGCACGAGTCCTGCTTCTCATCGGTAGGTGCCATCCAAGCAAGTGTGTGAGTCGTCAGGAGGCGTGCGAGCCGACCGCTGCGCTGGCTAACAGGGAGGCATGCGAGCAGACCGCGATGCAGGCTCACCGGGAGGCGAGCCCTTTGACCAGGCATCGCTGCCCACCTTCGTCCCAACTGCTCCCACTTTTAATGTCGCCAGCGCCACAGTTTGAAATCAACTCCACACTACCCGGTATCGCTACAATCTTCTCTCTTCTTGTCCGATTCTCCTGTCGTCCACCTCCAACCAGCCTGACCTAACCATACACCATGCCACACCACGATGGTCTGCCCTTAGTCTTCCAGTTTCCTGAGGAAGACACCCAGCCAGAGTCTCGAGAACACAAGGCGCTTTGGGACGAGCTTGAACCGGCCTTGCGGGAAGACGTCGCGCTAGTCCCCGCTCCCGTTCTGGCTCCCGTCGCCCCGACTGCGCCAGCGCCCATCCCCATGGCATTGATGGTCTAGGAGCCACACATTGTCGCCGATCTTGATTCCACGGGGTTCCACAAGGTCCCCGCAGACTTTCTCGTGCCCGTGCACCTGCCAGTGCATGCACCTGCGCGTGCACTAACGCGCACGCCCATGCCGGTGACCGTGCACCTGTCAGCGCATGCGCCTACGCATGCACTAACGTGCACGCCCATGCCGGTGCCTATGCAAACAAATGTCTCCACTGCGCCATTGCCAGCTCCTGTCCCCGCGTAGGTGCCAGTGCCTGCCTCAGCGGCATGGATGGCCGTTGTCGACCGCTTTCTTGCCCTAACGCCAGTCGCCTTCTCCCGCCAGTTGACTCGCTCCTAGAGACCAAAGTACAGAACATTGTGGCCTTCCTTGAAGCTAGGGCCTACATCGAGTAGTACACGAACAACGGCGCAAGACATCACCGTCGCCGCCGGTCAGTGGCCCAACGACACAAAGAGCACGACAGAGGAGCCACTTCCCACCGCAAGACGGCCCTATCGCCACCGCATAATCTAAATTTTCCATTAAAAACGTTCGGATTGCTATGGTTAAAATCCGAACATTTATCATTTCTGTTTATATTAGATCGATCGTCGTATGAATGTGAAGTCAGAGTCAGACAATGAAATCTATGGTTTGATCGATTGAATGTTCTGCTAGAGCCGTATCAAATTAAATATAAAACATCATCAAGCCACATGTATTCCTTCTCATCCAACGACCTAGACTGCTTCAATGTCGAGCACTCAACACGTTTAGTGCGAAGTTAATTTCATGCCAAAAATAGTGCTAATCACATAATAACACACAAAATAATATCCTACTTAATATCCGCGTGCACTTAATATAGTTCCAAATTAACGTGCATTGCACGTACACATTGACTATTACTACTAGTACGTGAAACTGGTGCCGTAACTTGTGAATGTGTCCAGATATGGTCAACGGCAAACTCGCCCGCGAGTTCTTCGTGTTTTCCCATGCGTCTAAACGCAGAAGGGGATGAGAGAGAGAGAGAGAGAGAGCACACATGAAACCCACCAGTAAGTGAAGGCAAATAGTATGTGCTAACAAGCCGGTCCGACCAATGTACTAAAAATAATATTACATGTTATCCATTAAATAGGGTGTGGTAATATAAAATCATTATATGAACAAAGGGGGGTACAACAAACATTGCTGTTCTACGTATGTTGCCTATTGACGTGCAGCTTGAAGGCCCTGGTCGCATGTTCGATCCTCGTCCTTTAATTTTTTATTTCTATATGGGTCCAAATTTGTTTCATGACAGGTGGGCCCCTCGGTGTGTAGTTTGTAGCACTTTAGTTTTTGGGTTGAAATTTGTTCCATTCCAGGTGGACTATCGGTGTGTAGTTTTGTAGCTTATTTGTAATAATTAAAGAGAACAATGGAGTCTTCTTTGCAATAATACCATGGTGCGATGTTGAAGGTGAAAAGGACGTGCGAGAGAGCGATGACCGAGCCAGAGGGAAATCAATTGGGGGAGGTGCGGGGGTTGCAACGGTTTTTGGAGTAGTTGTGGGTAGAATGCTATGAAAATATAATCTAAACCCACCGAAATAAGTGCCTACACAAATTAATCCAAGGTTGGAGTCCCCCTCGCAATTTAAATAGCTTCGGCTTTGCGAGGGATGGAGAGGTAGTTTCAATGTCTGGAAGATACGGCGTGAGAAAGCGAGGTCAATCGAGGGACATATAGATAGAGAGACAAAGTGAGTGTGGTCCGACATTCATTGAAAAGATATATATGCTTTGGAGAGATATTGTTCGATTGAGCTTTTGGGAAGGGTGAGGGCTGTTAGATAGAGCTTGAGAGATGATCCAGTCACAGACATGTAGATATATTTTGTGCGTGGGAGGAAGCAAGGTCAATAGATTACATATATAAAGGGAGAGAGATTGAGCAAGTGTGGGCCGTCGTGCGATCGAAAGAGTGAGACGGGTTGGAGAGAGTGACCTAGATAGACAATGTGCGTGAGACAATATGAATATGTCGAATTGGTCTCAAACATGGAGATATATCGTTTGTGTCCGAGAAAGAGCGAGATCAATCGAGACATACACAAAGAGAGAGAGAGAGAGAGAGAGAGAGATTGAGAGAGCGTGGCCCGCCATGAAGTCGAAAGAGGGGGGCGGCCTGGATGGACTGACCCAGATAGACAATCTGCGTGACAGAGTATAGAGTGTGTCGATCGAGGCCCGAACAGGGACATATATCATTTGTGTGTGAAAGAAAATGAGGTTAAAGAAGACTCGGATAAAGAGAGCGAGATTGAGCGAGTGTGGCCCGCCGTGCGGAAGAAAGAGTGAGACAGTCTCGAGGGAGTGACCAAGATAGACAATGTGAGTGCGTGCGCGGGAGAGGTTGGGGGGCTAGATAGGTAATGCATGTATCTAGCGAGAGAGGGTGGGAGGGAGAGAGAGAGCTTGACATGGGGTGCAATGGCAGGTATGTGAGGTAAATACATGGGGTGCAATGACTTGATTGTTGTGCTATTTTGTAGGTCATATGTTTGAATCCATCCAAAAGTTTTCTCACTACCATGGTGTTCATCATATACATATGAATTTGTATTAAAAAAGTAGCGTGGATACCGTGAAATGCGAAATCCACGTTAGAAAGTGAGATCGCTATGTGACACACACTCTAATTCAAATAACTAATTATGTGACACACACTCTAATCCATGTTAGCATGGATACCATTTCAATTTTTTCAAATAACTCCTCATTAATTAATTTATAGTATCTCGTTTCGAATGACTAATTATTTGCAAGGAAAACACGGGTATGTTAATACATACAGATTTGTTTGCAAATGAAAGAAGATTCGTTAGCATTCTCAAATGTAGGCGCACCAGGCAGACCAGGGTCGTGTCGTGGTGGTCCCGTGTGTCGTACGGACGCTTAGCACCCAGCCACCCACCCCCTCCCTCATCTCCCCCCAAAAAAAGAACGATGATAAAATAAGTTCACGCTTCCATGTTTCAGATTGAAATATCTTGCGGCCCCAAATCCAGCCTTGCAAAATCTCCCTTCTCCACCGTCCCCTTCTGCGCCTAGATTGCTCAAATTAATAATTCACCGTCAATCCAAGCAAAGTTCAAATCGCCCCTTGTCTCATCTCTTTCCGCACCTCTGTGTCGGATGACGACGACGAAGACGACGGTCGCACTTCACCACAGCACCGGAGCTACCTCATCTACGCCCTCGTCCACCGTACTGGGTGATCCACCAACAACATCGGCCGCCGCAACCGACATGCCTCACAGACACCGGCTTCCACCGCATCAGGTGCGCTTCATCTATGCCGTCTCCCACCTTACCGGGGCTACTTCACTGAGCACATCGTCGCACCTCCGCCCCCCGAGGCTGTTGGGGCTTCACCAACGGTCTCGTCCACCGCATCGTAGCGCTCCGCTGCCACTCAAGATCTGCATCCGTGCGCGGTCAGCCAACGCCAGTGCATCACCCTCAACGGCTCTAAAATGATCCGCACTCTAGCTAGGCGAGCATGCCCAAACGCCTGCCTGAACTAGTTATCCACATGTTGGTGTCCAAACCGGCGGATCTCGGGTAGTAGGTCCCGAACTGTGCGTCTAGGCCGGATGGTAACAGGAGGCAGGGAACACAATATTTTACCCAGGTTCAGGCCCTCTTGATGGAGGTAAAACCCTACGTCCTGCTTGGTTAATATTGATGATATGGGTAGTACAAGAGTAGATCTACCACGAGATCAAGGAGGCTAAACCCTAGAAGCTAGCCTATGGTATGATTGTATGTATATGTCTATTGACTAGCCCGGCCTCGGTTTATATAATGCACCAGAGGCCTAGGATAACAAGAGTCCTAGCCGAATACGCTGGTGGGGAGGAGTCCTTCTCTTGATCACCAAGTCTTGTAGAATCTTCCATGTATGTGGCAGCTGTCCGAACTGGCCCGTGAGTATACGGCCATGGGGGTTCTCGGCCCAATCTAACAGATCGGGAGATGACGTGGTGAGTACCCCCTAGTCCAGGATACCGTCAGTAGCCCCCTGAACCGGTCTTCAAGTTAGAGACGCTCCTTGATTCTTCCGAACTATTCTTCATCTTCGGTTGTCGGTCTTCGAAACTGGTTCAACAAATCTTCCCATCTTCGATCTTGAGGATCATCGAAATGCATTTGACGAGTTTACACGTCGGTTATCCAAGGAGCCCCTTTAAGTTTCCGGCCTTTATCAATGCCTTGTTATTTTTATGCCACACCTCGGGTTTGAAGTTGTTCCCGGGAGGCAGTGTCCTCTTGCGTCCGAGCTCTAACACCGGATAGCATTCGACGTATCTATTGCAGCTGAGCACTAATGCCGGACTGCTTCCGAGCTCCAACACCGAGATATATCCGAGCTCCAACGCCGGACTGTGTCCAAGCTCCAACGCCGGACTATATCCAAGATGTCATAGATCATCTTGGTCCAAAAATGTTGAAGGAGTTTAGCCGAGCTTAATGCTGGAAATGCCCTCTATGGAGCCAGCCACTAGGGCCCGAGCTTTATGCCGGACTGCTTTCGAGGTGGTGCACCACCCCGAATGTGGGCCGATTTTTGTGAATATTTTTTATTGGTGCAATTTATTCTCTGCCGAGATATATAGCCAGTAGCCCTCAAGGTGTGTATCGGTCTAAAACCTGAGATGCACCTGAAGGATGACGTAAGACCGCTGATCCTAGTAGCCGCTGAGACTCACGTTGATTTGCAAAATCGGCCTGAGGATCAAGTCCAAGCTTGGCAGAATACTTCGGGACACTAAAAGCGGTGTGCTCAGTCTTCGAGACTCAGGTTGGGTGCGGCCGACCAACCTGAGGATCAAAATCTCCTCGGAAACTATATTGCACATAAAATTTTTTGCATTGGACAAGCAATGCAGTAGCCCCCAAGACACTGGTCGGGTGGTAACACCAGATCAGGGGATCAATGTGCCCCTTTAATATTTGTAAATAATAAGCCCGAAGCCCAGTAGCCCCCGAGCCTTAATGTGGGCACGGGTGGCCGAATTAAGGATCAATATCCATAGTAAAATCACAAATTATGTGTAATGACTCTATGTATCCAAGTACATTATGTCATTAATGCTCGGATCCGCATTGTACAAAACCTTGTTGACCGACCATCGACTTCCACCTCTTTGGCCAGTAGCCGAGGAGTGTTTGTCCTACTTTATAAAGCCTTTATGAGGGCAAAGATTTACAACAAACAAGGCAATCTGGCCATACGGTTTTATAAACAAAGGTACGCAGAGAGTTATATTACTGTTTAACAGAAGAAATGTCTTCCAAAGAAAATAGTCCCACTATCGGTTCCTTTCTTTGGGTTGTCATGCTAAGCATGATCATTAAACCTCAGCTCTAATGTAATAGCAAAATATTGAGGATTTAGTTTTGGGAGGCCAGTTAATAGCCCCGGTAGTGTTTGGCGACAGTCGGGGTCAAGCCGTAAACACTTCGGCCAATGTTATGAACGGCCCATCATTTAACATAGTCATCGGATCGCTGACCAGTTTACGCTTATTGTGAAAGTCAGTTTTCGGCTTTCTCCACTGAGGTGCTTAACCGTGTGAGCTGGAAGCACAATCGCAGTGGTTCTCCCTTTGCATGCCTAGCCGAACAAAATGGAACATAAGAAGCAAGTGCAGGAGCCGGGCAACCCAACTATTGACCGAAGACACAATTCGAAACCGATGCATATATAGCAATATCTAAGAATGTTTTTGCCGAATCCCTAAAGGTGTCCGGCGTTGCACTACGAGACTAATGCTGGAAAAGCACAAATAGTTTAAAAGTGTCAAAAAAGCTTGGAAAACCAAGAAACATCGGTAAAAACATGACGTCCGAACAATATCAAGTGTTCGGTGCCAATCCGAAAGTTGGTCTTAGAAAAAAGAAGTGCTTCTGTCGTGCTTTAACATGATACATCCTATCTCAAGACTTCGAGCGGGTCAGCCTACGGCTTCAACCTCCTATCCCGAGGGCGGAGTACTTCTCATCAGGCCAGTTTAGCAAACTAAACTCTAGCGGTTTTGAGAGAGAAATTAGGCTCCCCGGCTAGTGACCGCACACTCGTGTCGAAAAAGGAGTGATAAATAATAATAATAATAATAAAACTTTGCAACGACTAAGAAGAAGAACACTTATTATAAAACGGCTCAAATAAACTTAAGAGCCCCAAGTGACTTGGGTAGAAGAATGATTGCATATACCAAAGCACTTATATCATATCTATGTTCAACCGAACTTTAAACGCGTCTTAACCGACCGTTAGCTTCTCCCTCTTCGGTCAAGGACCGAAAAGTGTTATGTACTCCATCGGTCTAGAGTATCAATGGTGTTTCCAATAACCAGGCAATTAGGCCATAAGGCTGTAACAGACAAAGCGCGCTTAGGGAACTTATGCTATATTACCGTGAAGCGTAAGAAGCATCTTCGAAGAAAATAGTACCCCGACCGATACCTTTCTTCGGTGCTCATTGTTATTATGAGACTTGTGCAATATATTTTTTGTACTCATGAGTTCCATTGTGTGCCGACCATCACTGAAAACTATAAGAGCGCTAGCTTTCGGCTTCACCCAGTCTGAGGTCCGGCTCGGGCGACCCGATCGTGACAATCACAGAGGTGCTCCCTTTACTCCCTAGCCGAACAATCGGGAACGTAGGGGTAAACACAGGAGCAAGGCAACCCAGCTTTCAAATCGCTTAAGTCAATATGGTGCATATTATGGCGTAATACACGAACAAGGAACGAAGCCGTACAAGTATAATCATATGCAAGTGGAAAAGCTTCATGAAGGAAGCCCCCAAATGAATTGGGTATTTGAATTTATGTGTCACAAACAAAGTTTGGACAGGGAAATTTTTTACAAGCAACCTTTTTCCAAAAAAGTATAATGCTTGGTCGAACCGAACACAAGTTAAAAATTAAAACTTTGAGCATGAAAGTGACTTAGCTGGTTAATGTGTTCGGCATTGATGACACGGTCCGAGCTTGATGCGGGACAAGGTTCCATCCCCCAAGCCGGTCCTGAGGTGGCGGAGCGGAGAGCTCGACACACCAAAGTGGTGACATAGCACGGCCAGTGCAGACCGGCAGAGTGACGACGAAGTCCCCGGATCGTTTTCTTGTGCACAAAAAATAGTGCAAACCGGAGATAATAGTCATAATAATAATTAAAAAAATCATTGCATAATAAATAATTTATGCAAAGTGAGTAATAAAAGAAATATGGCCTGGCGCCAAAGTCAATGTCGACCTAGGGCGTCGGCATGATGCGGTAAAGGCGTGGCAAAGCCTGGATTCATAGGTCGGTCCGAGTTCCGGATGCGGCGTTCGCCGGACTATGTATGGTAACTGACCGAACCACCATGCGAACGTCGTTAATGCGGCCATCATTTGATAGACCTGCGTACCGATGATGGACAAAACAGAGTAATAATTCCTTGGGAAAATAAACCCAAACAAGCAAAAAATACTAGGATTAATAGCACCTGGTTTATTTGTTGTAGCAATCCGAAGAAAGGTGATTCCCAAAATTGGGACTCAATCCGGACACCCATTGCCTGATGGGCGATAAAGTGATGGTATGGCGATGCTGGCAAAGGTTGGCTCGCCGAGGCAAAGCCCTCGGTCCAGCTAACGTGACGGAGCTGGTCGGCTAGTGACGCCGAAGTCTCCGGAGTAGGTTGATGAAGAGATGGTGAAGCCCCCGGTCCAGCCGAGATGTCGAAGCCTCGGTGTCAGCCGATGAGTCGAAGTAGGTCGGCGTGATGGACACCAGCTTGAAGAAGCAATAGTGCAGCCCTGCCGATGCAGGTCGTGACGTGGTTGATGCCGGCTTGATGAAGTGACCGTGCGGCGATGTCGGTATGCCCGCTCCGTGTAATCCATGGGGCGGCGATGTTGGTGATGATTTATCCTTCGCGATGCCGGACTCTTTTTCGGCTTGCCGAGATGATGATCCGATGAAGTTGAGCTCGACTAAAGTGATGATGTGTCTAGCGCAGGTCGGCAGCCATGGAGTAATATTGCCGGACTGGTTTGACACCAGCATGATGTTGAAGATCATGTTCAAAAGATCTTAAAGTTAGTGGGATGTGTTCGGGAACAAAGCACAATACCCCATATAAAACTTCCTTCAAAAGGGATGTCCGAAATCCCGTTCATAAAAAAGATGAACTCGGGTCGGAATCATTTTTGCGCAGAAAAGAGATCCGAAAAGTGATGCACTAATCGGAAGGTTCCCGGAGTTTGGACGGTCGGATCGAGCTGAAATTTTGAGAGGTGGTAGATATAGGAATTCCGCAGCCGATCAACGGTTGGATCTTCCAAAGGACGTCCGAGCTAGAAGCTGGACACCACGCCCTAAACTCATCCAAATTCCCATCCAGATTTGACAGGGCTCCGGTATATCGTGGATTGCCAGAGATTCCTCCGTCGGAACTCGACGAAATTTTCTAGGGTTGTTATAGACTCAATTCCGCACAATTCCACCAAAGCGATACTCGAGGAGGTGGTGGCAGCAGATACGAGTTCGCTGTCCAAAAAAAACAGCACGGTCGCTTGAGGGCAATGTTGACATTGAGCCCCCGAGCTCCATAGATGATTCATCCGTGATCTTGATAGAGATCGGAGTTGATGTTTGATGAAGGCCCTCGTCCGAACATGGTGATCCGAACACGGGGTGCAATTCTTGGTCGAACCAAGGTGACCAGTCGAACTGGTGACGAAGACGCCGAAGTCGCAGTTGATCTGCAGGCGAGCCATCGATCCTTTTGTCGATCACACAACGGAACTCTCAATGAAAGCACCAATGTCGGTGTCAAAACCGGCGGATCTCGGGTAGTAGGTCCCGAACTGTGTGTCTAGGCCGGATGGTAACAGGAGGCAGGGAACACGATATTTTACCCAGGTTCGGGCCCTCTTGATGGAGGTAAAACCCTACGTCCTGCTTGGTTAATATTGATGATATGGGTAGTACAAGAGTAGATCTACCACGAGATCAAGGAGGCTAAACCCTAGAAGCTAGCCTATGGTATGATTGTATGTATATGTCTATCGACTAGCCTGGCCTCGGTTTATATAATGCACCAGAGGCCTAGGATAACAAGAGTCCTAGCCAAATACGCCGGTGGGGAGGAGTCCTTGTCTTGATCACCAAGTCTTGTAGAATCTTCCATGTATGCGGCAGCTGTCCGAACTGGCCCGTGAGTATACGGCCATGGGGGTTCTCGGCCCAATCTAACAGATCGGGAGATGACGTGGTGAGTACGCCCTAGTCCAGGATACCGTCACCACACATCACTCCCTTGTGCACTGTTCTGACGACGTTTGGATATCCTTTTACTTCTCTCTTAGCTAACATGCCTATGCAACTCTAACTTTAACTCTTATTTCTTCTGGAGATATCATATGAAACAAGCAAAACCATTTTTTTGCGAAGCATGACAACACTATGGGATCTGGTACACATCTTGCACACCCGTATAACCTTGTAAGTATCTGTCCTCTGGTAGAATAGCAATGTCAATTCCTCTTATTTTATCAACCATTCGCCGTGTCAAAAATGTAGAGGGGGATGCAAGGAGCACAAGGCTGCACATCCAAGCAAGTGGTAACATGGACTTGTACATGGAACATACCAAGCGTAAGTAGAGCTACAGTGAGCCTGTATAATGAGATAGCGTAAGTCCCTGCATTTCATTTAATTCGTACTAGCCTGCGTGTATGATTTGCATGTAGTGGAGGATCCACGAATTCAAGTTACCAGGGGCGAACATTTAACTTAAAAAATACAGCGGCACTTGTACTCTGAAAATCAACATAACTTAAGATATGTGAAGCTACATGCACTTTGAAAACCAGCTAATGATCCAAAGTAGTTCAGATTATAAAACACTAAATGATGCAAGCACCAAAAAACACAAAATGCAACATGGTGTATAAGGACTACTAACATGGTTTGTACCTGCTTGAATTATTCGTTCTCTGGCTGAAAATATCGAAGTGTAATTGCACCTATAACCAGTGCGCAAACTACACATCAATATATCTATCCTGCACAAGTATGCAAATAGTTTCAAACAACATATTAGAAAAGTATTTATGCTACGTTGTCATGATACGGGGAATTTCTAGTAGATGGCCTCGATATTTCCTCAAGCCATGAAAATGTACTATAATTTGCTTGTCATCAGTGCCTGCAAATCTCTATGTCTCTCTCAACATTATTAGACACTAAATCCTTCAATGGGAGCTTACAAAATTCTTGCATTAGATCCCTCATTAGACACTTAATGTTCATCACCAGGAGCATGTAAAATGTTTGCATCAAATCCTTCATTAGGAGTCCGTTCATTAGACACTTCAGCCTCAAGAACAACATGAGCTTGTATGTTTGCACCAGAAACTTGATTAGATACATCAGATTCAGTCAGTTTAGTATTGATTGGGGGAGTTATAAAATAAGCAGAAATTGGTTTCATTTTCTCATAGATTCCCTCATACAAGCAGTTTTACAACTCCGCCAGGTTTAACTATTGGCCAGAAAATGAACAGTTGAATCGATATAATCAGGGATGTGATGTACCTGCTCGTTGTGCATGCTGCTCATGCAAGCTGCGACTGCCCGTTAGCGTAAGCTCCATGTCGTGCACGTGCTGCCGCCGCTGCCTCCCACGCAGGCTACACCCAGGGTTGGATCTTCATCTCCTTGTCCTTCCATTCGCCCGAAGCCTGGCGACCGCGCTCCAACGAGGGCACGAGGAAGTGCTGTGTCGGTCTGTCTAGCTGTCACATCCCTAGCTTTAACTTGCACTAGGCTAGCACTTGTCTATTGCATCATGTTTAAATTTTATGTAAAGCTGACATGGGGATTGATCAAACCCTAGCACCAGAAAGAATTCAAATAGGTTCAAATAAAATCTTTTTCAAAGAACCCAAAATGCCTTTGAAAATGTTCATGATTTCTGATAAAGGTGAAAACCTCTTCCAAAAATGATGAGCATATTTCTTGGCCATTTATGGATTTTTGAGTTAAATCATACTGTATTTGAATTGGACCATTTAATGCCTATAAATATTTTAAATGCTTCAATACTTCTGGAAACAATAGGGGGATATTGGAAATAATTCAAATAGTGCCCACAATTATTTTCAGGATTTTACAAAATGAGTTAGTATTTTTACTAATTCAAAACATATCAAAATAATTAGAAAACAGAAAACAAAAGAGAGGGAGAGAAAGAACTGGGCACTTACCTTGCAGCCAAGCAGAGGCCCAACCCAATGGCCTCTGCCACTCGTCACTTACCTCCCGCCAGGAGGACATCGCGTGTGGCCGCCGCACGCGAGCATGTGCCTCGCCACCTCCTGCTTGCCGTCGAGCCGCTGGACATGTGGATGAACGCCCCGATGTCGTCCCGATCCGTCCGACCTCTCTCACTCTCCCCCCTGCTCTCACCCTCGCCATTCCCCACCTCACCAAATGCGCCTGCCTCCACCAACGAGCACCACCGCGGCCATCACCTCTCCCTCATCCCCTCGAGTAGTCCAGAAGCTCTACCACGACGTGTTCTTCCTCTCCACCGAGTCACGCGGCACCAGAAGCTCTACTGCATCTCCAACGCCGCCATTTACCTCCTCGGTCGTCCGAGATCGCCACCGCCTGTACATCGCCGTCCGGCCTTCCACGAGCCCGCTTCGACGCCTGCTACAACTGCTATGAGCTGCTGCTCCTCCTCCCCCTCTTCGTTCTGTCCCTTGCGCATCCCAGCCCCGTGCCCGCATGCCCCCAAACTCTGATCACCGCACAGCTTGCTGCCGCCGCTGCCACAGGCCACCCCAGCTCCTCCCGCTTACTTCCCTGGATGTGCGCGAAGCCCAGCAACCCATAGCTGCAAACCACGCGCGAAACGGTGCTCTGTAGCACCGTCCCGAGCAACCCCGGTGAGCCCCACCGTTCCTGTGGTCGCCGGCCTCAACCGCTGACGTGGCACCGATTTAGTTAGCACTAATGACCCCACTAAACACCCCAGAGCCACTGCCATGTGGGCCCCTGTGCCTCTTTTTGTTAGTTTAATTCCTGTTTAGATTAGTGGTAATCTTGCAGACCCATGTGTCAGCTTTGACTTTGACCAAGTCAGGGCTGATCGGTCCCACCTGCCATCCACCCAAACCAGCCTTGAGACACTGACCTCTGGGTCCCAGCCGTCGGGTTTGACCTGGCTGCCCAGTTGACCTGCTGACGCCACCCTGATGAGGTGCTGACGCCGCAAATCCTTTTCTAGAATTAGTTTAATTCTAATTAATCAGAAAATCTAGAAAAAGGCATAAACTTCAAAAAATCATAGAAAATAATCTATAGCTCAGAATGAAAAGATTTATATATGAAAAATTATCAAAAAAGACAATCTATCCATTGGTACTAGTTTCATGCATATTAGAGCAACTTAGCTTTGCTATATAGTTCAAAACATGTTAATGCACATTGGAAATTCATAGTTTGAATTTGAATTTGAACCTTTGGTTCAAATCAACCCAAACCCTTCTGTTGCTAGTTGCATTCGCTCAAATCACATCATACTGCCATGGCATCATATTGTTGCATTGCATTGATTGTGTTCCATCTTGTTTGTCGGTGTTTGTCCCCTCTCAGTAAACGTGGTTCCGACGATGTGGTCGATGACACTGGTGAAGACACAGTACTATCTTTAGAAGTGCCAGGCAAGCAAAACCCCCTTGTTCATTCTGATACAATCCCACTCTCTTGCTCCTGCTCTCTTTTACTAAATTAGTACAACAACGATTCAACTGTTACATGCTGCGGTAGTTGAACCCCTTTCCTCTGCATGACCTGTCATTGCCACAGTAAATAGATGAAACCCACTAGCATGAGTAGGAGTTGTTTGAGCCCTGATGTGCCTACTCATTCATGCTTGTTTGTCATGCCTGCTACTGCTTAGAGTTGAGTCAGGTCCGATTCATTGGGGCTGAATTGGAATGGTGATGAACATGTCCTACTGTGTGTGAACACGATTTGGTAAAGGTAGCGGTGAGAGGCCATGTAGGAGTACATGGTGGGTTGTCTCATTGAAACCGTCCTCAGGAACTGAGTTCTATGTTTGTGATCCATGAACAACTACAACCACACGTTGGGCCCTGAAATATGACCCTGCTCGACTTATTAACCCCCTGTCCTCTGTCCAGGAGTTGCAAGTAGTTTCTAGTGTTTGTAGTATGCTGGAGGCCATGCGCAGTGCTGACCCGAGGGGTGGGCTGTGATGCATTAGGCATGTGGCACGGTGTACCGGGACGCTCGTTTGGTGCCTCGGGAACCCTGCACACATCATTTGGGGCCATAGTGGAAACCTTGGCCGGACTCCCTGCGGATGGAACGTGAATAGGCGATTAAACTTGGACTAGGGACTTATGTGGTTAGTCAGGTCGTGGTCTACACCCACGTCAGCTTTCGCTTGAAGTCTGATGATCACATGTCGTGTGCATACGCTAAGTGGTGGAAACATGTGTGAAGAAGTACACCCCTACATGGTTATAAATGTTCTATTTGAATAGCCGCGTCCGTGGTAAAGGACTTCTAGGTTGCCTATATAGTTCACAGACAAGTGAAAGTGGATACTCTAAAATGCGCAAGATAAGAGTGAGTGCTATGGATGGCCTTCTCGTAGGGAGACGGGAGCGGATCCGTAGTGGTGTATTGATTTGGTGAATATGTGGACTCGTGTGCGCCACCCAAAAAGAGTTACTTGCAGACGTAGTTCAGGATAGCCACTGAGTCAAAGCTGGCTTGCTATAGTTAAACTCCACCCCCCTTTTGTTCATATTGATGCATATGCAGCTAGTTCTGATGTAAGTCTTGCTGGGTACATTTGTACTCATGTTTGCTTAATTTATGTTTTTGTAGAGAGACTTCAGTGTCACTAGTAGTTCCGCATGGACTTCGACGTTTAGCTTGTTACCTCATCTACAATGTTGTGCCCTCGGAAGGGTCTTGTAGATAGTTAGGCTTCTCAGCCTTTTTCATTTGTAGTTGTCTGTACTCAGACAAGTTAAACTTCCGCATGTGCTTATTGCTTGTATGACTTGAATGTTGGGTCATCAGACCCATGTTTGTAATATCTGGCTTGTCGGAGCCTAATGAATAAATACTTTGAGTCGTAGAGTTTTATTGTGATGCCATGTTGTATTTGCACATATCAAGCATATTATGTGTATGTTATTGAAATGCTTGGTATGTGTGGGATCCGACTACATAGTTGTTTATTCTTGGTAGCCTCTCTTACCGGGAAATGTCTCCTAGTGCTTCCACTGAGCCATGGAAGCTTGCTACTGCTCCGGAACACTTAGGCTGGCCGGCATGTGTCCTTCTTCATTCCTGTGTCTATCCCTTCGGGGAAATGTCACACGTTGTTCCTTTAAGTCCTTGTATCTTGCTATGACTTGGGTTCATACGTTGATGATCGACACGTTCATTGCTGGGTCATGTATGCATGTCCCTGTAAGTTAGTGCCACCTTGGGTTTATGACTTGTCATGTCGACTTGGGTTCTCTGTCATATGGATGCTAGCAGCACTATCATGTATGTGAGCCAAAAGGCGCAAACGGTGCCAGGCCAGATAAGGTGGCACCCGTGGCGATACCATGGGCGAGGCCGCAAAGTAATATGATGTGTTACATGCTAGATCGGTGTGACTTAGGTATCTGAGCCTGACTGCCTGTAGGATTACCAAGCCAAACTAGTCAGAGCTGAATCTTGAAATGCTTTAGTTATATAAGGGTATTGATTTTGGAATGGAACGTAAGGCTCTTTTTACTCCTTTACCTTATGCCCTTCTTATCTGAGTCAACCACTTCTTTTCTACGGGGGTTAAGGAACTAGGCTTTTATTTTTTCTATTAGGATCACATGTTACTAATCCATAGACTTATAGGATTGATGGATTCAAGTCCCAGTTCGGTTTCTACTACTTTTGTATGTTCATAGCTGGCCTCAGAACCTTGATATTGTGATGTTGAGTGGTCATGGCACTATTTTACAAGATTTCTTAAATCTTATTGAGCATTTACATCCGTTATGCTATCCAAGTCATCCCATGTTTCAAAATAGACTGATGCATTTGCAACTCCCTTCTTTTCGTTCCCGATGTTTCTTTGGGCCAGTTTAACCACACTAATCGGTTGATTGAGGTACTCTGTTGCTTCGACATATATGTTGGAGCTATTATTATGACCTAGGTGTCTTAGAGGATCACCTAGTAATCTAGCCATGTTTTGTGTTCCCAGTGCGATGATTCTGGCCATCATTCTCGAAAGCACCCCGTGATGCCACTTAGTTAGTAGGCACTCTATTCCTAGGTTCTTAAACCCGAGATTCACCCTACTTACATCATGTTGATACTGTTTGCTAGTTCCTTTAGGATATTAGTAACCTTTGCGATAGTCCTCAAGATCCGTGGTATTTCCTTCTTCCAAATACCATGAAATACTTATGGTAGAAGTTCCTCATTGAACCGAAAGATCACAACCAGAGTGCTCTTGGTGAGTTCTCAATGCTATGTTGTGAATCTGCCAGTTCTACCTTTCTACATGGGTTATCCAGAAGAAATATGTTGAACTCGTTCAACATGCTAATATATGCACCCACAACTCAGAAAATCGTATGTTCCTTTGAGTTGTCCCCCTTTAGTTGTTTTCTGACCTTCGTCCATCAATTGATAGTCAAGAGTATGTGTGCATTCGTGTTCATCGATGCCTATTATTCTCGTAGTCCGTCAAGCCATTCTACTTCAGAATGACTAGGAGAAACAAACCCAGTACCTCATCCATATCCAGGATTGGGTCGAATTAGTTGTATTCCTCAGATCAAAATGCTAATCCAGCTTTTATTCTGTTCTACTTGGAGTATTACCATCTTTATTTGAAGTATATCATGGGAATTGCACACCATCCTATGAAATTTGATACAATGATACTTCTCGCCATCATTATTCATTCCTCGGTCCTCGTGTCATTGTAACCGGAATGCCGACAAGGGAACTATGATGTGTGAAATCAATACTCCTAGCAACCCCGTTGCTTCGTATTTAATGGACGATAATTTCATTCTTAGCGTGTTGGTTAATGGATCATCATTCTAAGATAGATCGTGCTACATAGTCCAGTTTCCCTGGTGCACTCTTCGAACAAGGACTTAGGATTGTGTCAATCCCTCGCTCTTTGATCATATCATCTTGCCTGGAAAGCAAGATTGTTCTGGAGCTTAATAACATATCGGTGGTTCATGATTTTCCGATTATCTTCTCAGAAGTATCACCAGGTTGTCCCCTGACAGTTATGTTGAGCTCGTGATCAAGTTGGTTTCCTGTAAGCCCCCCCATTCTCCAAGATTCTGTGTTGGATACCGTGAGATAGTTGGTTGAGCTAAACAACAACTTGGAGAGTTGGAAGATGAAATCTTGTCCCACTTAGTTCATTGCCAAAGGGATATCCTTGTGTTTGTGTGTGTTAAAGAAAGATGATATCTTCATCGATTGACCCTCATGATCAGTTGTTGGATCTATTATCTTACCCATCTTTGATTTGAGCACTTGCTATCGTCAAATCAAATCAGAACCAACGATGTTCGTAATGTTGTCTTACTTGCGGTTGTCTCTCGAGCATACACCATTATATCTTTTGGGTCTGACCATTACTCACGGTTCTCCCTCAGGAATACTTAGGCTGGTCGGCGTGTTTCCTTCTTTGTTCCTGTGTCTGTCCCTTCGGGGAAATGTCACACGTTGTTCCTTTAAGTCCTTGTAGCTTGCTACGACTTGGGTTCATACATTGATGGCCAACACATTCATTGCTGGTACTGGTACGCGTCGGTCCTATGCAAACAGTTTTTGCCCCCTTTCCGCGACGGCATTTGGATCCGTCGCCTAGTGAGTGTGGGCAATAGGGGGGTCCTTCCCACATGACCCAGAAACCATCGGCGATATGCCCTCCTGGCACACACGCTCGGCAAAATGAGGTCGTGTGCGACCGGCGAGTGCTCAAATACGGAAATACATACAGTAGAGCTAAAAATATACAATTATACGGCTAAATTGTTTCCGGTCGCAAGTACATCCCACACAGTCTGTCCCCGTGTCAGGACCCCGATTCCAGGTCACCTCGATCTAGCCGGTAACAGCTCATATCACTTTGCGGCCTAACGCACGGTATTCCCACTGGTGTCGCCTTACCATGGCCCGGGACCGTTTGCGCCTTTTGGCTCACGTATATGATAGTGTCGCTAACATCCATATGACAGAAAACCCGGGCCGACATGACTAGTCGTGAACCTAAAGTGGCACTAACTTACGGGGACAAGCATACATGAATCAACATCGAGCATGTCGATCAGCAGCGTGCGAATCCGGGCTGTAGCACTGGGCTAACAGGACTCCGGTGAACCGGGCTGTCGCAGGCTATGTAGGACTCCGGATGTCACCGCGTGACATTTCCCCGAAGGGACAGACACAAGAACAAAGTGAATCACATGCCGACCAGTTAAGTGTTCCGGAGCAGTAGTGCTGGGCTAGCAGGACTCCGGTGAACCGGGCTGTATCGGACTACTATGGCTCATGGAAGCACAGGACTACATGTCCCCATAAGAGAGGCTACCAAGGATAAACAACTAGGTTGTCGGATTGTAACACCCTCGATGCGACTATAGCTCCCACGTGTCGAGGCACGACTTAGAGACATAATCGCATTGAAGGCATATGTCGCAAGTTAGGCAATCTTCACAACATCCCATGTAATATGATAATAAAAAGGGAGATAACATAGTTGGCTTACACTCGCCACGTCAATCAAGTACATAAATAACATTACATCATCCAAACACTCATGGCCCGACTACGGCGCCAAAATAAAAGAGAACCCAACATGTGACACGGTCCCAATCACCCCCAACTGGGCACCACTACTGATCATCGGGAAAGGAAACATAGTATCGTTGAGAGTCTTCGTCGAACTCCCACTTGAGCTCATACGCGTCTCCTGGAGCGGAATCATCAGGCTTTGCATCTGGTGTAATAGTAATCTGTGAGCCACAGGGACTTAGCAATCTCGCACCCTCGTGATCAAGACTATTCAAGCTTATAGGTAAGGCAAGGTAAAATATGAGTGGAGCTGCAGCAAGCGACTAGCAAATATGGTGGCTAACTTATCCGCAAAAGAGAGCGAGAAGAGGAGGCAAAGCACGAGCGAGAAGCTAGAGAACAACCTGCGCAAACATTACTCCAACACCGTGTCCACTTCCCGGACTCCGCCGAGAAAGGCCATCACGGTAACACATTCAGTTGATTCATTTTAATTAAATTAAGGTTCAAGTTGTCTACAACCGGACATTAACAAATTCCCATCTGCCCATAACCGTGGGCACGGCTTTCGAAAGTTCAATCCTTGCAGGGGAGTCCCAACTTAGCCCATGACAAGCTCTCACGGTCAACGAAGGAATAGACCTCCTCCCAAGACATTCCGATCAGACTCGGTATCTCGGTAACTCAAGACACTTTGACAGGTTAAAACAAGACCAGCAACACTGCCCGAATGTGCCGACAAATCCCGATAGGAGCTGCACATATCTCTTTCTCAGGGCACACTCAGATGAGCAAGACGTCGGGTAGGCCAGCCCAGAGTTGCCCCTGGTAGCCCCGGACATCGCTCGGTTGGACCAACACTCAGAGGAGCACTGGCCCCCGGGGGGGGTTAAAATAAGATGACCCTTGAGTCTGCAGAACCCAAGGGAAAGAAAAGGCTAGGTGGCGAATGGTAAGACCAATGTTGGGCATTGCCAGAAAAGCTTTAATCAAGGTGAACTATCAAGGGGTTCCCATTATAACCCAACCGCGTAAGGAACGCAAAAACCGGGAACGTAACACCGATATGACGGAAACTAGGGCGGCAAGAGTGGAACAAAACACTAGGCGAGAGGCCGAGCCTTCCACCCTTTACCAAGTATATAGATGCATTAAGATAACATGGCAATATAATGATATCCCCAACAAGTAAATAAATGTTCCAACAAGGAACGGCCTCCAATCTTCACCTGCAACTAGCAACGCTATAAGAGGGGTTGAGCAAAGCGGTAACATAGCCAATCAACGGTTTGCTAGGACAAAGGTGGGTTAGAGGTTTGTCATGGCAATTTGGGAGGCTTGCAAGCAAGTGGTAGGCATCATAGCAATGGCATAGCAAAAGAGCGAGCAACTAGCATAGCAAAGATAGTAGTGATTTCGAGGGTAGGATCATCTTGCCTGCACAGTTGTCAGAGTTGACTGGATCCTCAAAAGCAAACTCAACGGGCTCCTCATTAGCGAACTCGTCTCTCGTCTCAACCCAAACAAGACAAACAAGCAACAAAGACACAATCAACCACGTGCAAACTCAAACAAGACGATGCAAAGATGATATGCTATGCGGGATGCGATGCGGGATGCAAAATGCAAGATATGACAGGAAATGCATGAAGCTGGACTCAACTTGGAATTCCAAGGGTGCCACTGGAAAGATAAGATGAAGTCGCTTGAAAATGATATAAAGAACGCCGGAATCGGAGTTACGGTTTGGAAATGGCAAGCGTTTCAAAAATGACACCGGTGTGCGATTTACAGCAAGTAGGCATCTAAATGCAACGAGATGAACATGCTACAGCACCCAAACATGACAACAAAATACATGGCAGGGATGCACACAAGATGCTTAACAAAAGTCTAGCACTAGGCTACGGCCAATTCATCCATTAACAGGTTCAAACAAGCATGGCAAAAATGCAAATGGTAAACAGATCTCAGACTTAGTGAAATTAACACTTGTCTGGAATTTCAGATCATATAGCCCTCTTCGGAGCAACAAAACAACATGCTACAGGACCTGAACATGACAAAGAAAGACATGGCATGGAGCTACTCAACAAGCTTAACAAAAGTCCCTTAGTGACCTTGAGCCAAAAGGGATCACAAAATATACTAACAAGCACACGAACATAGCAAAAACATAATCAGTTTTCAGACTTAATGAAAACTGGGACATGCTGAAACATAACTCATGAAGGGATGTTTACGAGCTCGATGCACTCACCACGGTGCAAGTCATGGCAAGACAAGCACACATCCCTTAAGAAGGCACAAAATGCAAGCTAGACATGGCAAGAACAATGGCATAGCATGCACGGATCAACTACAATAACATCGGCAAAATCGCAAACAAGTTGACGATCTGCCCAGATTCGCAACGAAGCAAAAGTAGAGCTTGATTGACTCAAGCTAGGCTGCTCCATAATTGCAAACAAAGACATGGATGGATAGAGCACTACAATATTAACAAAACTCCCTTACTGATCATCCTCAAAAGAGGCACGGATCACTAGGAAACGACATGAACATATGGCATCGTGAGATAAACAATCCTAGGACTTGGTGAAATTACCAAGTACCTGAAAACAGAATTAGCAAGTGCACCACTTTGCCAGATTGCACAAGTCACCACACACATCCTAAAAATACATGGGTTGCACCTCTGGAAAGATGACAAAACCCTTAACAAAACATATGAAGAACTCACGGGCATATCATGGACACAATAATCATGGCAAAAAAGACAAAAGTGCTAAACGGAGTAACAGATCTGACAACTAACTCAAGTAGCCCTCTTCTAACAGCATTTCGGGCATCAAGATGAACTCAAATGAAAATGATGCAGTGGAATGAAATTATGTACTCTCTGAGATGAACATTTTGATATGCTATATGCATGATTCGGAGCTACGGATGCAAAGTTACGGAGCCGTGAACAGGAGCATATGGACTAAAAATATTTGGGACTTAGTGAAGAAAATCAACCTCCTCAGATCTAGGGTTGGCGTGGAATCCGAGGCGGGCGCGCACTGTAGCTGTTCGTCGGGGAAGAAGAAAGCAGCGGCCGGCGGGAGGTGGTGGGGGCGGCGGCCGGCGTCGCCTGGGGCCGGCGATGGCCGGGGCGGCGGGGCCGGACGAAGGGCGCGGCGAGGCCGGCGCGGAGGCAGCGGCCGATGGCGGCGGCAGCTGATGGCGGGAGCGGCCGCGCGGCAGCCCGGGAGACGAGGCGGCAACGACGGCTATGGCGCCACGGCGGCGCCGGACGGCGAGCGGGCCCGGCCGCGGGGAAAAGGAGGCGGCGGTGGCGTCGGCAGATCTGGGCCGCGGGGGCCCCGGATGGGCCTCGCGGGCCTCGGCGGCGGCGGCGCGCCACGTGGCAGCTTGCCACTGGTGCGGGCGGGCGGAGGCGATTTCGTCCGGTCCGGACGGACGTGTCCGGCCGACGCGGAGGCGAAATTAGGGTTTTTCGGGGGAGAGGAAGATTCGGATTTCGGGGGGTGTTTAAATAGGCATAGAGGGAGCTAGGAGAGTCCAAATGAGGTGCGGTTTTCGGCCACGCGATCGTGATCGAACGCTCTAGGACATGGAGCAGAGTTTGGTGGGTTTTGGGCCAAATTGGAGGGGTGTTGGGCTGGAACACACACGAGGCCTTTTCGGTCCCTCGGTTAACCGTTGGAGTAGCAAACGAAGTCCAAATGGTACGAAACTTGACAAGCGGTCTACCGGTAGTAAACCAAGGCCGCTTGGCAACTCTCGGTCCAATCTGGAAATGTTTAATCCCCACACACGAAAGAAAGCTAGAAAAGACCACCGGAGGAGAACGAAGCGCCGGAATGCAAAACGGACAACGGGGAAAATGCTCGAATGCATGAGATGAACACGTATGTAAATGCAATGCACATGATGACATGATATGAGATGCATGACAACGACAACAACACAGGGAGACAAAGACCCGAACCCGAGAAAATAAATTAACTTAACGCCGGAAACGGCAAGAGTTGGAGTACAAAAAGGGAAAGTTACATCCGGGGTGTTACACGGATCCCACACATACCAAGCATTTCAATAACATACACACAATATGCTCGATATGTGCAAATACAACATGGCATCACAACAAAACTCTACGACTCAAAGTATTTATTCATTAGGCTCTGAGGAGCCAGATATTACAAACATGGGTCTCATGACCCAACATTCAGAGCATACGAGTCAAAGCACGTGCGGAAGCTTAACATGTCTGAGTACAGACATCTACAAATGAAAAATGCTGAGAAGCCTGATTATCTACCAGATCCTGCCAAGGGCACAAGATCGTAGCTGAGGCATTAAGCTAAACGTCGAAGTCCACATGGAACTACTAGCAAGACTGAAGTATCTCTGCAAAAACATAAATTAAGCAAACATGAGTACAAATGTACACAGCAAGACTTACATCAGAACTATCTACATATGCATCATTATCAACACAGCGTGTGGTGGGGTTTAACTGCAGCAAGCCAGCTTTGACTCGGTGGCTATCCTAAACTACGACTGCAAGTAACTCTCTTGAGGTGGCGCACACGAGTCCACATATTCACCATATCAATACACCACTATGTATCCGCTCCCGTCTCCCTACGTGAACGCCATCCATAGCACTCATGCTGATCTTGCGCATTTTAGAGTATCCACTTTCACTTGTCTATGAACTGTATAGGCAACCAAGTAGTCCTTTACAGCGGATGCGGCTATTCGAATAGATGATGTTAACCCTGTAGGGGTGTACTTCTTCATACACGCTCTCACCACTTACCCCCGTTTACACGACATGTACTCGGCAACCTTCAAGCGGAAGCCCAACGAGGGTGTCGGCCACGGCCTACCTAAACACTCAAGTCTCTAGTCCAGGTTTATCGCCTATCCAGGTTCCATCCACAGGGAGTCCGGCCGAGGTTTCCACATACGGCCCCGAATGATGTGTACAGGGTTCCGAAACACCAAACTGGCGCCCGGCATACCCGGCCACGGTGTATCTACCGCATCATAGCCCACCCCTAGGGTCAGCGCTACGCACGACCACCAACACATATCCTATAAACACCAGAAACTAGTTGCAACTCCTGGACAGAGGACTAGGGTGGTTAAGAAGCCGAGAGGGTCCATTGGTTTCGGGCCCAATGCATGGTAGTAGCTAGTTCTTAAATCACACATACATATCTCGATGCTTAAGGACAAGTTTCAATGAGACAACCCACCATGTACTCCTACATGGCCTCTCATCGCTACCTTTACCAAATTGTGTTCACACAATTAGCTCACACACAGTAGGACATGTTCATCACCATTCCAATTCAACCCCGATGAATCAGACCTGACTCAACACTAAGCAGTAGCAGGCATGACAAACAAGCATGAATGAGTAGGAACATCAGGGCTCAAACAACTCCTACTCATGCTAGTGGGTTTCATCTATTTACTTTGACAATGACAGGTCATGCAGAGGAAAGGGGTTCAACTACCGCAACATGTAACAGTTGAATCGTTGTTGTCCTAATGCAGTAAAAGAGAGCAGGAGCAAGAGAGTGGGATTGTATCGGAATGAACAAGGGGGTTTTGCTTGCCTGGCACTTCTGAAGATAATATAGTTCTTCATCGGTGTCATCTATCATGTCGTCGGGAACATCATCGACTGAGAGGGGATGGTTACCGGCAAACAGAGAAGGACACAATCAATGCAATGCAACAAATATGATGCATGAATGTGACATGGCAACATGAGTGTGTTGGGCTAGTGCAACTACAACCAGGGTGGTTTGAGCTCATTTGAATCAAGGATTCAAATGCAAACTCAAGTTATGTGTTCATAAAGTGCATTAACATGTTTTGAGCTAAACAACAAGGTTAAGTTGTTTAAACATTTATGAAACCAGTACATTTGGATAGATTGGATTTTTCTGATCATTTTTCATATATAATTTATTTCATTTGGAGCTATAGATTAATTTCTATGAATTTTTGAAGTTTTGGATATTTTCTGGAATTTCCTGATTATTAATAAATCCAGAAAATGTATTACTGCGTCAGCGTTAGGTCATGCTGATGTCAGCAAGTCAACAGGAGCCGTTCAGGTCAAACCTGACCAGTGGGGCCCACTGGTCAGTGACTAACTAACTAACCTAAGTTTAATTAGGGCCTGGGCCCGCATGTTAGTGTCTAATCTACTTAACTAAGTTAATTAGCACTAACTAAACCTAACACTAATTAAACAGGGGCCTGGCCCACACGTCAGTCAGCCAGGGGAGGTCAAACCCCTGGTCAGCGGGTTCAAACCCGCCAGACTTGGTCCACGGCTCGACACCGACGACGACAGATGTGGCGGAGGGCGTCGGGTTTTGCCGTCTGGTGACCAAACAAGCGGCGGAGAGGCTCTACACATAGCTGGTGCTCTTCCGCATCCAATAGGACCGAAGTCAGCGGCTGGGGTGGCTGGAAACAGCGGAGACAACCTCAAAGGCGGCAGCCGGAGCTTGGGCAACGACAGCTGTGGCACTACGATGCACGGCAAGGCGATCTAATGGCTGCGTTCGTCTCCTGGGAGCAACCTGAGCATGATGACGAGCTCAGGTGCAAGCCATGGTGTCCCTAGCAACGAAGGTGATGAATCATGGTGCCGGAGAGCTGCGGAGATCATGGGGGCGACGTCTACGGCGAGGGATAGACCATAGGGTCAGGGGGAAACGGTGGCAGAGCTCACCGCGGTTCATACGAGCAGGCCGGCGAGGTCGGGGAAGCACGGACGGCGGCGAATGGACGATGAAGTTGCCGGAGGCCGAAGATTGAGGATGAGCTCGGGGACGACGCTACAGGTCTCCCGCGGTCGAGTGGGTTGGTGTAGACGACGCAGAAGGCAATGGCGGTTCCTTTGTACGCGTCGGCAAGGCGAGGGGGAGGCAGTGGCTACAGCAATAGCGAGCGGCGGCGACGGCTATGCTCGGACGACGCTCGGCTGTGAGAGAGAGAGGGCTAGAGGAAGGGATGAGGACGAGCGATGGGCGAGAGGGACGGGGGTGGCGCATGGCGTCTTCTGGAGCCTCTCCTGCATCGGCAGAAGGAGGAGGTGGCCTCGCGCGTGGACGCGCATGGCGAGCATGCGCCCCTCATCCTCTTGGCAGGAGGTTGGGGATGAATGGTAGCTGCGGGTGGGCTGGGCCGCCAGGTGGCTGGACTGCTCGGTGGGCTGCACAGGAGGTAAGCCCAGGTAAGTTTCTTTCCTTACTCTTTTGTTTCAGCTTTCTATTTATTTCCTCTCTGTTTTGATTTAGTTTTAGCCACTAAATCATTTTAATGAATTCTATACATTATTATATGGCTTGCTAAAATATATACAAAGCCACTCACAAACTTCCCGAATTATTGGAGTTATATTTAATATATATTAAATATAAATCCAAAGCAAATAGTTATTGGATTAATTCAAATGGCGAAAATAAATGTTTCTGAGATCATAAAAATATTGGTTTGAATTTAGGTCTTGCCAATATTTCTATAGAATAACAGGAACATTTTATTGGACTCATTTGAGAAGATTTTAAAGTTGGTTATTTTTGAACTGATTTCTGAGGGTTTCAACAAACCTCAATTCAACTTTCAAAATTTTTAGGCATGATGCATGAGTGCAGTTGCAACTATTTCACTCAGGTATTCTAGGGCTGTGACACCCTGCTAAATGTTTCCGTTCGTATGTACATCCCACACAGTCGCTCCAAGGAAAATGTTTCTGTTCACAGGTACATCACACACAATTTTTCTCATTAAATCGCTTGCGTCATCGAATGCATCACACACGGTCCGTAGAAGAAACTGTGTGGCAAAGGCTGTCCATCACGCATAGTTTTTATGTGGTAAACGTTTGCGCAAGGTAGCCTAACGCAAATAGTTTTCAAGAGAAAGTCGTGTGTGATTGTTCATTGACGCAACATGGTTTATTTCTAGAAAATGTGTGCGTTGCCTGAGGTCATCGTCCAAGTTATTTTTTCAGCAACTGTTTGCAATAGCAAAACCCAATTAGCAGGCTAATTATCCAATTTTTCATAATAAATTTATTAATCTAATTGACATTTCATATTAAGCACACAATAAATTTCATTTTCATAATTGAAATACATCAGAGTAGAACATCATATAGCTTCAGCACTCAGCTACCCCATTACACAACTACACCAGGACCAAGTTTCATATGCAACATCTATAACCTTTCAAAATTAGCATCATAGACAGTACATAGACAGATGTATCTAATCTAGAAAATTGCTGAAGCAGAAGGTGAGTATTGAGCCTTCATTGATCTTGAAGGTCTTTGTACTTTAGGCCAGTGCCTGTGGATGATTGACCGTCCATCCTTTGTCCTCTTCAGGTACACTTCAATATTGATCCATGGGTGTTGTATGAATACCTTCCTTGCCTCCTGACCATACAGGTGGTTTTAGAGGTAATCATCAGTGAACTGCTTTGGAAAGGCCTGAAAACAAGGATGTGCATAAATATCTTTTCTATACTGGAAATGGGGCAAAGGAATAAAAAGGCAAGGTATAATAGTTAGTACCATCATGTAGTGAACTGATGTCTTCTTCATTGTGCAGACAAAGATTTTGTTGTTTTTTGTTGCTAATTTGTCTATCCTAACAATCTTTATGAGTTTCTTGACTTGGCTGATATTCATGGACAACTCATTTTCCCATACGCAAAAGGATCGAATAGTGGGTCAAAACCTCTAACAAAAGGACCTTCATGTGCAAGACCAAATTGTTAAAAACCTAAATATTAGAGTGGTTCCTGCAATTGCCCAATAATGTGCTATAGACAATGGACCATGCACGTGCTAACCTGGATTGTAAACCTTAGTGCTTCCCATTGTTTCCCTGCAACACATATATGGTAGTTAGTCATCAGGTTAAGTAAGAGTTCGCATGCTATCAGTAAAATATGTTGATGAAAAATAAGCACATTGCAGATTCATCAGATTAATTGAAGCCACATAGAAAACCCATTTATCCAAACCAAGCATGATTAAGAACTAGGAAATATAGCACTTGTATATGTTTCTCATCTATTAAGTGCAGCCAAATTCGATTTATTCCTCACATGCACAACAATACAAAATTCTACCCACGACAATTGGACATCGCAGTGTAGAATTGAACAAAGTAGTTAGCTAAACACCACAACAAATGAACCAAACATTAACTGAGCACCACATTGCACAATAGAACATACTCCTAATAGAAGATCAGACAGTTAACCAAACAAAGCATGCTTAACAACATGGAAATATAGCAATTGTATTTGTTTCTCATGTATTTAGTACATCCAAATTAGATTTATTTCTCACATGGTATACAATAAAAGAATGCAACCACAACAATTGAACATCACATTGCAGAATTGAACCAAGCAGCCAACCGTGTTGCGTCGTTGGTGCACAAGGTGTCGACGGTGGTCTCGACGGCGAGGTGCTCCTCCAAGATCTGGGAGACGCCACAAATGGCAGCCATCGCGACCTCATCCGCGCGTGTGGCCGCGATTTGCTTCTCCGCTGCCAAATGGTCCTTGGGATCCTGGCTATACTGTGTGCACCATGGCTTAGGGCGGCGCTTATTTGGTGGAGGGGTCAGTGATTTTGGTGGAAGGTGTCGCACCGGCGGTCGGGGCATGTGGGATGTGGAAGTAGAAGGAGGATGGGGTCGGGTGTGGATTACCTGCCTGGATAGGCGAGGCCGAGCAGTGTGGAGGAGGGTCGCCGGCGAGGAGGTGGCACTGCAAACAAGGAGTAAAGGTTTCAACTTCAAAGGAAGCGGAAACAGGGTAAATGTGGCGTTTGGTAAGGGGGAGGGGGCATGGAGGTAGATATTTTTGCGGAAGCCGAAAATTTGGAATCGCTTCAGCGAAAAAACTGGCGCTCAAAGTGTCATCAGACATGGTCCCTTATTCAGAACTGTGTGCGATATGTGAACATCACAAACTATTCAAATAGCTTAACCCGTGTGTGTTGAGTTTGAACGTCAAAAATTTTGGTTCGAATTTCCCTGGTTATAGTGGTCATCCACGTCATTGCATAATTTGGGTACACAAAGGAGACTAACTTCTTAATCGAGCAAGTTCAACAATTAAACAAAGCTAGCTGACCTAAACATTACTCTAACAAATTAAAGACCAGCGCTCTTAATTAAACAAAACAAAGAGTACTACTACGGTTGGTGCTCGTCGATATCCGCCACCGCCTCCATGTCCAGATCGCACCCGACGGTCTCCTAGGGGAGGGGCTCCATGGCATCAATTACACCATACTCGGTAAGCATCTCGCCATCCGTGCCCGCAATATCTTTGGAATAGGCCTCCACGAGCTGGGCGTGGGCGGCCGCGATCTGGGCTCTGGCGGGTTCCGTCATGGCAAGGTATGCCCCGCAGGAACGGACGGCTGCTCGAAATCTCTCGGCGATTACGAACTCTTTGGCCGTGGGTTGCCGACCGTTGTCGAAGAAGCTTCGTTCAATTTGTGCGGTGACCACCATGACCTGGGCGTGGACGACCTCGACATGGTAGTAGGCGGCCTCCATCAGGACTAAGGCCGCCACTGCGGAACGAACAACTACTGTGCCGCTCTCGCCAGTTGCCATCCCCGAGGCAGATGCTGCCGCCACCGCCTAAGAAGCAATAGTGGTCGTTTGGGCTGCCTTAGCCACCCGGACGTAGACTGCGGTCGCCCTCACGAAGCATGTTAGCACGCGCCTGGCGGCTGGGGCCGCGCTCTCGCCGGAGTCGGCCGCCGAAGTTGCCCTCACGACATGGGTCCATGTCCCCATCTTTCATCAGCAACAAATGAACAGTGAAATGATATTTGGGGAGTGAGCTAGTGTACTTGACACACCGGTTGTGGACTGTAGCCGACACACCTTCTCGCGTAATCCATAGGCATACTATACACCGACGGTGCTCCAAGATATTTTGTGCTGCATCTCACACGACTGGTGATAATAAACTGTGTGTGATCTACTTGATTTCTCGTGTTGATTTGAATTACGTAATGGGATCACAGCTACAAAGGATGGTGTTTGAATTGCTAGAACTTTTATCTGAAGTGAACATGCAACTATAGATGTGTCGTAAAAAATGGAATTATCCAGGGTTCATTTGGATGTTTTTATACATTAACTTGGTTTTGTAGGCATTTTAGGTGCATAATTCTAATTTGAACTACATGCACATGCTCTAGTGCATATAAACGGGTTGAAAAATCAAATATGTGTCCTTGGATGCATGCTTAGGTCCCATACAAGAAATGGGAATGAATGTCACATACGCTGCCACCGTCACTCGGCCGCAAACATTGAGATACCTGGTTTTTAAATTCTAGTAAATCCAAAACTCACTTGAAATTCATGAAACTTGGCATGCTATCATGGAGCGGCGTCAACATGCCGTGGTAAATTTTTTATCCCATTTGGGGCAGGTTTGGGTATAAGCTTATCACAAACTAGAGCTTCTCACAACAAGCGTGATAGTTTCGGTAGGGAACGTGCCACCTTTGGGGACGAAACGATATCCGTTGCCTCTTATTGCTTTCAAAAAAATTCGGTTGTCAACGTAGAACAAGAGGAGTGTTGTGTTTAATATTGGAATTTTTCGGGGTTCGTTTGGACATTTTTATACATTAACTTGGTTTCCTAGGGATTTTATGTGCATAATTCAAATTTGAACTACATGCACATTGTCTAGTGAATATAAACTAGTTGAAAAATCAAATATGTGCCCTTGGTTGCATGCTTAGGTCCCATGCAAGAAATGGGAATGAATTTCAAACACCCTGCCACCGTCCCTCGGCCGCAAACATTGAGATACCTGGTTTTTAAATTCTAGTAAATCCAAAACTTGTCTGAAACTCATGAAACTTGGCATACAATCATGGAGCAGCATCACCATGCCGTGGTAAATTTTTTGTCCCATTCGGGGCAGGTTTGGGTATAAGCTGTCGGATTTCGGGTTCCGGCAGACCCTTGAGGTTCGAACACTGGGGTGCGCACGGAGATATCTCTCCTACCGATCTACGTCCAATCTCCTCGTGTGATCTAAGCTGGAAACAACGAACAACACAAGGGACACGAGGTTTATACTGGTTCGGGCCACTGTTGTGGTGTAATACCCTACTCTAGTGTGTGGTGTGGTGGATTGCCTCAGGGGCTGATGATGAACAATACAAGGGAAGAACAGCCTCACGAGTGGTGTTCTTGAGCTGGTGCGATGAACTGCTTGGGTGAGTTCAGTCACCTCTCTCTCTCTGCTAGGGCTCTATCAGATCTCTAGATGTCTCTCTTTTTTCTCTCTCTGTACTCTGTGGTGGCTAGCTCTATTTATAGAGGCCCTGGGCCTCTCCCCAAATAATGAGCGGGAAGGGCGCCAACAATTGGCCATTTTGAAGGGGAACATCTAGTACAAGTTATCCTGACAAAAGGTGGTCTTCGGCTGCCAAAAGCACTGGTGATGACGCCGTCTTGGGCTCCATAGTGACCTCCGTCCTGCCGCTCTGCTGGTCTTGGTCTCGTTGCACCGGAATGGTAACCTTTTCCCGATGCCTTGGCCTGTGCTTGCCCATTTTGCACCAAAGGGGAAACAAGGACACTGCGCAGGCCGGTGCCCGCCTGGTCTCGATCGTCATGGCTTGCGTCACGGGCTCCTCGCGAGGTACCCCTGCCTTGATCTCTCCGTCCCCTCGCGAGCCTGCCTGATGAGGCTGCCTCTGAGGGAGCTTTCTGTCATCCGCCCCGCGAGGCTTGGCCCCTCGCAAGGGTCTTGAGCTTGAGCTAAAGAAGATGGGCCGCGCTGGGCCCCCACTTGAGCCACGCCGCAGGCCGCATGCAGGCAAGTCTGGGGACCCCGTTCCCAGAACGCCGACAGTAGCCCCCGGGCCCAAGGCAAGCCCGGGCTTGGCCTAGCAGGGAAGCGAAGGGGCAAGCGCGAAGCGCCGCGGGCCCTAATAGCCTGCGGCCTTGGGCGCTGCGTGGCGATTGATTGGGCGTGGGCGCCTGCGCTTCCCCACGACGCCTTGGAGACCGCACGACTTGACAAGTCCCTGCATGCAGAGAAACCGGTCATGATTACCTGTGATCGTGTTGCTTGGCGGTTGGCCTCCTCCGGCTATAAGTACGGGGCTATGCGAGCCCGTTCAGTCTATCCCTTCCTGCTGCTCCTTTCCTTATTCTTCCTCGTTCTTGCTCCTCCTTACACCAATGGCACCAATCCGCCGGTCTTCTGCAGAAGAGAATGGAAAAGCCCCCCGAGAGGGTCCTGACCCACTTCCGCCAAAGAAGCGGCCGGTCCTCTGCCACCGAGATGAGGGTGCTCAGCAGGAGGCATCGAGGCCCTGGTACGAGCGGCCGCCGCCTGGGTTTCAGCTACCCTTGTACGCCCACGTCGTGGGTCCTGGGGAAGAAGGCGTCGAGTGACATCGACGGTGCCGCCGTTGACGCCAGCGAGTCATGGTGGTGCGCGTCGTTCCTCCTGGAGTCCACGCCAAGCGCTTCTCTCGCGAGCTCGTGCTCCATGCCACCATGCCTCCAAGCTCTTGGATTCGCCTTCCTCCCTCCTTCGCCTTCGATATGCCGCCGAGCGGGGCTCTGAAGCTCTGGCTGCAGCACGCTGACTGCGGTACCCTTGCGACCGGAGCGAAGGTCGCGGTCGTCGCTCCGGGCTAGGTTTTCATGACCCGGGGCTGGGGAGAAATCGCCCGGGTCTGCCGGACGGTAGGTGCCCTCGTAATTCATCTTGAATATGACGGTGCCTCCCTGATGTTCTTCAAGGTCTTCGATGCTGAAGGACGCCGGCTGGAGTGCTGCCCCAGGGAGAGCGGCAGGGGCAACAAACTGGCGAGGACCTGGCCCGCCCATCAGCCCTCCAGCAGCTCCTCAGGCAGTAGCGGAGGAGCTGGGGAATCCAGCGGCTCCCCCAAGCTCCTCGCGACTCTGGAGACAAGCGACGACAGCTACGAGCCCCTGAGCTGGCGCCGTGCTCGGAGCGGGGCAGCCGCATCCGGCCTCCGACACCACTGATCTGGATGGGGTTGGCGCCGACGTTGGGCAGCCCACTATTGATGATGGCGTCCCTTGCGGAGGTGCGGGCGATTAGCGTTCCTTACGATTTGTACTCTTGTTCCCTGCGAGGAATCGGAGAAACACCCCGTGGGGGTATGTAAGGCGCCTGCCATGTCTTTTGTGAACATTATATCTTAATATGAATCAATGCGAGGTGCTTGTCCTGTCTCGGCTCGGCTTCCCCTTTCTATCCTCGCAAGGACTTGGCACTCTACGCTGACAGGCCCCAGTCCCCAGGCATGCTTCAGCCATCACTGGTATGCCAGGTCGTGATTCCGTGGTCAAGGCCAGGAGGTGAGCGGCCCGAGGTCCGGTAAAAGCCCCCGAGTCGCGATGCTCGGGAGGTCCCCTTTAGCGCTCAAGCAGCCCTCGCTGGGCGAGAAAGGAAGGCAACGTCGCCGTGACAGAGCCACACCGGGTGAGGGTTAGGCGCTGCTGGGTTAGGTCCTCGCAAGCTCCTTCCCACTCCCCCGCACTTTCCTTAATGCTCTACGTCCTCAGATCCCGGCCCTTAAGGGAGCTCAGCCACCGCTGGTATGACAGGTCGCGATGCCGTGGTTCAAGGCCAGGGGGTGAGGGCTAGAGAGCCAGTAGGAGCCCATGAGTCGCGATGCTCAGGTGCCCCCCTTTTAACATGCAAGCGGTCCATGCCCCTAGCGTTGCTCCTAAAGTAGGTCCTGCACACCAATCATGAAGAGAAACAAGACCTGTTGTTAAGGTTGCTAGCCAACCCTTGGTCACTCCGGGGAAGTGATTGGGGCACTGAGGGACTGGTGAGGTGGCGCCTCGCGGGGCTGCCGCGGCCAGAGCTCGACCACTCAGATTTATCAGCGTTGCAGGGACGGACCCATGCGCAAATGCCGTGCCAGAGCGAGTGGCTCCATAGGTAGGCGTCAATCGAGCAGGCGATTAGGTCGGGTACGTTAAGCACACAGGAGGAAATTCATTTTAAATAGACGCGATAAAAGAAAACGCCACTGGGCCAGGCCCGAGCAGCTCGGGGATGATGCAGCCCGAGGGGCGCCACCAACAAGGTAAGTAAAGAGCATAAGCAAAATGGATACATGCCGCAGGGACGAACCCACGCGACATGGGAATGATGCAGCCCTATGGGCGCTCCCAGCTAAAAACGGAATTTAGAAATATGTCACCTGGTGCCATTGAAGACGAAGTGATGCTGAAGAAGTGGGCGATGCGCGATGTTGACGTCGACCCTAACGAGCCCCCAGGCCCAGGAGCCTTGGGAGGCTCCGGGGGCACAGGTGGGTTTCCGAGGGCCATCTCCATCTCTGCCAGGACCGCACAACGCCTGACGTCCTGAGCCTCCAGAATGCACCTCAACAGGCGCTGATGAGCAGTGAGCACGTTCGGCAGGCCGAAAGGCATGCGAACGTAGCTGTGAGGTGGACCCTCGCAACGCCCCATGCGCGAAGGCCAGAGGCGCTCCTGAGACGCGGCTCGGTTGAGCCCTGGCATGTCGATGCAGATGCGCAGCCCACCATCCTCACCTGGATGTGGGGCTACGGCGGGAAAGCGGTGGCTGTCGCGCATGATTTTCGACTCCTATAGCTCCTGGGTGTTTCTTGCGATGAACTCCCGAGGGTTTGGTCTTCCTTGCCTTGTACCTTCCTAAGGGAAATGTGCCTGGAAGCACCCCTCCAAGTGGTGCCTGAGCGCCTCCCTCGCGACCTTGGCAAAGTCGGTGGCTGTCCAAGAAAGAGCCCCCGAGCCTTGCCTGAGGAGGGCGCCGGGCGCACCTTCCTATGCGAGAGAGGGTGGCGCTCCCTGATTGGGCGCAGATCCTGACACAACACCTCCAGAGGCGCCTGCCTCCTTATGGCTTGGGCCAGGCAAAACCTTCTTCTTCTTAAGGGTCGCCTCAGGAAGTCTTCCGTTTATGTGGTCCGGGTCTTTGATTGTTGCGGCTTGGAACACGCGCTCAAGTGAACACACTGCGTCCCTTTCTTCACAGGGTACGGTGATGACTCCACCGCTTCCTGGCATCTTGAGGACATTGTATCCATGGTGAGTCACTGCCATAAACTTGGCCAGGGCCGGGTACCCGAGGATGGCGTTGTATGGCAGACGGATGTGGGCGACGTCGAAGTCGATGAACTCGGTGCGGTAGTTGTTGCGCTACCCGAAGGTGACTGGAAGGCGAACCTGCCCTATTGAACAGTGGAACCGTCAGTGACTCCTGAGAAGGGCTTGGTCGGCTGAAGCTGATCGTACGACACTTGGAGATTTTCGAACGTCTCGACGGACATGACGTTGAGTCCTGCTCCACCGTTAATGAGGGTCCTGGTGACCTGCACATTGCTGATGACTGGGGAGAAAAGCATCGGGAGGACTCCGGCTGTTGCCGCGCACTTGAGCTGATCCGCTGAGCTGAACGTGATAGCGTATGCAGACCACCTGAGAGGGCGCGTGGCCTCAAGCTTGGGAAGGACTGCGTTCACCTCGCGAGCAAACTACTTGAAGATGCACTCTGAGGCTGGGGCCTGCGCTCCACCCAAGATGCAAGTGATTATGCGTGGCTCCTGGAAGCCCCCAGCCCCCTTGTCTTGATGTTGGTCTTCGTTCCTCCTTGGCGGTGGCGACAGAGGAGGAAGGCCTGCGTTGCCGCGCGGGTGATCCTCACGAGGCTTATCTCCCCAGCCTCCCTCGCGAGGCTGGTCCTGCCAGCGATCCTCGTGAGGTCGGTCACACCACCCTTGGCGAGGGCCACGGTCTTCCCATCACCCGCCACCTCTTCCTCCTCCTCGGCCATAGCCCCTGTCGTTGCGCTCGGGGCATCAGCCGACACGTCCATCTCTCACGGCCCTGAGCTCTTGACATTCGTTGGTGTTGTGGGTGTGGAGGTCGTGGTACACGCAGTACCAGCTGCCCTTGGATGACTCAGGCTGATCCCTGCCTCGCTTGGTGTCTGGTTCCACTGCTAGCACGGCAGCCCCCTTGCGCTTCACGTCCTTGTCCTTGGGATTATTCTCTTCTGGGTCGGCAGCCGGGAGTTCAGGAGGGAAAGGCGCCCTTCCTCAGCCCCGGCGCACTTGGTCGCCAAGTTGAACAGCTCCAGGGATGTGCATAGGTCTTCATGGATTGCTAGCTCCTCCTTCATCTTGATGTCACGTATGCCATCGGAGAAGGCCGAGATGATGGCTTATTCAGTCACCTTGGGGATCTTGAGGCGAGTGTTGTTGAAGCGCTGGATGTATTTCTGCAGGGTTTCCCCTTGCTGCTGCTTGATGCGGCGCAGATCGCTCACAGCCGGGGGCTGGTCGCGAGTGCCGTGGAAGTTGGCGATGAAGTGAGTGCGCATCTCGTCCCAGGAGGAGATCGTGCCAGGAGCCAGGTTCAGGAGCCAGGTGCGGGCCCCGTCGTTGAGCGCCATGGGAAACCAGTTCGCCATGACCCTTTCGTCTTCGTTGGCGGCTTCGATGCATAGCTCGTAGAGCTGTAGGAACTCCGCGGGGTCCGCCGTGCCATCTTAGCAAGGGGGCAGGTTAGGCTTGAACTTGCCTGGCCATGCGACGCCGCGTAGCTCGAGGGTGAGGGTGCGGCAGCCTGCCGTGGCCACCGACACCTTTTGCTGGTGCTGGGCTTGTTCCTGGGGATTACCGCGCGCCGCCGCTTGGAGCAGCGCGGGGTCTTGGCGTGGAGGTGCAAGGACGCGATCTTGGCGCGCGGGCGCTGGGAGCGCGCGAGCACCTTCTTGGGGACGAGGGTTCTCTTGATAGCTCCTTTCTTGCTGCGTAGGTGCCGAACGCGGAGGGTCTCGCCCTGGGGCTGCGCGCCTTGGAGCCAGGGTGCCTCCTTGGGGAGGAGGTGGTGGAGGCACCTCCCGATCCTCGCCTCCTGCATGGAATGGAGGGCGAGGCAGCGAGAGGGACGGCAAGGGGGAGCCCCCTGCGGCGCTGACGAGCTCGGTGATGCGGGCGAGCCAGTCCCCGTAAAGGTCGTCGACGGGGCGGTAGTGCAAGAGCTCTCTTGCTAGGAGCAGCGCGGCGTGTGCGTCCATGGGGGCGCGACAGGCGTGGGACGACAAAGCAGCTGGAATCAGCGACAGCGTGGCGGTGCGGCCCTCCCGCCGTACCGAAGGATGCTGGGACGAGGCCTGCTGCTCGTTCCTCGCCGGGCCGGTGGCGGCGTTGGCGGCAGGCGACGGGGAACGACGAGGGCGTCCGCCGATGGGCGCCGTCTGGGCGACGCGGGTGGCGAGAGCAGCCCGGCGCTCGGTGCGAGCCCGACGAGTGTCAGCCATGGACATGACGGAAGATCACACACGAACATCGGAAGAAAGATTCCGGCGCACCCCTATCTTGCGCGCCAAATGTCGTATTTCGGGTTCCGGCAGACCCTTGAGGTTCGAACACTAGGGTGCGCGCGGAGATCTCTCCCCTAGCGATCTACGTCCAATCTCCTCATGTGATGTAAGCTGGAAACAACGAACAACACAAGGGACACGAGGTTTATACTGATTCGGGCCACCGTTGTGGTGTAATACCCTACTCCAGTGTGTGGTGTGGTGGATTGCCTCAGGGGCTGATGATGAACAGTACAAGGGAAGAACAGCCTCACGAGTGGTGTTCTTGAGCTGGTGCGATGAACTGCTTGGATGAGTTCAGTCACCTCTCTCTCTTCTAGGGCTCTATCAGATCTCTAGGTGTCTCTCTTTTCTCTCTCTCTGTACTCTGTGGTGGCTAGCTCTATTTATAGAGGCCCTGGGCCTCTCCCCAAATAATGAGCGGGAAGGGCGCCACCAATTGGCCATTTTGAAGGGGAACATCTAGTACAAGTTATCCTGACCAAAGGTGGTCTTCGGCTGCCAAAAGCACTGGTGATGACGCCGTCTTGGGATCCACGGTGACCTCCATCCTGCCGCGCTGCTGGTCTTGGTCTCGTTGCACCGGAATGGTAACCTTTGCCCGATGCCTTGGCCTGTGCTTGCCCCCTTTGCACCAAAGGGGAAACAAGGACACTGCGCAGGCCTGCGCCCGCCTGGTCTCGATCGTCATGGCTTGCGTGAAGGGCTCCTCGCGAGGTACCCCTGCCTTGATCTCTCCGCCCCCTCGTGAGCCTGCCTGATGAGGTTGCCTCTGAGGGAGCTTTCTGTCGTCCGCCCCGCAAGGCTTGGCGCCTCGCTAGGGTCTTGAGCTTGAGCTGAAGAAGATGGGCCGCGCTGGGCCCCCACTTGAGCCACGCTGCCATAACGCCGACATAAGCTTCTCACAAACCTTATGTTCTCAGAACAAGCGTGATGGTTTCGGTAGGGAACGTGCCACCTTTGGGGACGAAACAATATTTGTTCCCTCTTATTGCTTTGAAAAAATTTCGAGTGTCAACATAGAACAACAGGATTGTTGTGTTTAATTTTGGAATTTTTCGGGGTTTGTTTGGACATTTTTATAAATTATCTGGGTTTCCCAAGCATTTTATGCGCATAATTCAAATTTGAACTACATGTACATTCTCCAGTGCTCAGAAACTACTTGAAAAATCAAATATGTGGCCTTAGTTGCATGCTTTGGTCCCATGCAAGAAATGGGAATGATTTTCAAACACCCTGCAACCGTCCCACGACCATAAACATTGAGATACCTGGTTTTTAAATTCTAGTAAATCCAAAACTCATCTGAAACTCATGAAACTTGGCATACAATCATGGAGCGAGATCACCATGTCGTGGTAAATTTTTTGTCCCATTTGGGGCAGGTTTGGGTATAACCTTATCAAACCTTATCTTCTCACAACAAGCGTGATGGTTTCGGTAGGGAACGTGTCATCTTTGGGGACAAAATGACATCCGTTGCCTCTTATTGCTTTCAAAAAATTTCTAGTGTGAACGTAGAACAACAAGAGTGATGTGTTTACTTTTGAAATTTTTCGTGGTTCGTTTGGACATTTTTATAAATTATTTGGGTTTTCTAGGCATTTCATGTGCATAATTCAAATTTGAACTACATGCACAAATTACAGTTCATATAAATTGGTTGAAAAATCAAATCTGTGTCCTTCGGGGCATGCTTACGTCCCATGCAAGATATGGGGATGAATTTCAAACACCAGGGCATTGTTGATTGCCGGCAAAACATTAAGATACCTGGTTTTTAAATTGTAGTAAATCCAAAACTCGTCTGAATTCATGAAACTCGGCAAGCTATAATGCAATGGCACCCGACATGCTACGGTATTTTTTGTGTGCATTTTGAGAGAAGGCGCACTCGAATAACAACCAACAAAGGCATTTCAAAACAAATAGCTGCCACTATAACATCTCAAATGTTTTGTATAATTTAAATTGTGTGCGTTCTATTAACCATTCACGTGATGCCACACCTCACTCTTTTAATGGCTAGGAGGTGTCGTGCAGACAGGTGCTTGAGAGCTTGACTAAACGGAAGGCGTGCCAACAGCTTCCCCAGGAAGCCAAGAGAAAATGTGCCGAGCAGGATTTCTGCAGCTCTTGATCGCAAACGTTTTAGATAGAACACCCTTGTTGTGAGAATCCGCAGCGCAGGATTTGTGCAATGTGGGAGCTATGGTCTTCCCCCTTAAGTCGAGGGAAAATCCGCAGCGCAGGATTTGTGCATCCCTTCAATGCAAATGGTTTTTTGGATAACCCGTGTGCAACCACGTACAAACAATTTGGTAAGATTTGCATCTGTCATATTGGGTATGTTGCCATTTGTCAAACTGGAAAGATTTACATTCATTGATCTAGTAACGTTGCCATTTCTCAATCCTTGTAACACTGCGATTTGTCAAAATATGCAGCTAGAAATCACTAGCACTATCTAATTTTTGCAACTAAGATTCAGTAATTAAGCGTAGATTTCATTCATAGATTAAGCAGTCATTCTTAACTTATACAAACAGTTCAACTCGACAGCTAAACCGACCAAACTTTTCCCCAATTGTTGCCAACCACGTACTGAAATATCTAGTTCAACTATATATACTAGCTAATTTTAAGTACGTTGTACAGTTCGACCACACATCTATAGTCAGATGAACTGAACAAAATAGCACCTAAGTACTACTACTACTACCACGAAGGGGCTTTATGCTACTTATGGAAGCTTCTCCTCTGCCGAGCGCGCTCAGTAAGAGGCAAAGGAGGTGGAGGAGCCTACCGACAAGATGGAGAAATGCAATACGGTGCCTGCTGCTGCTGCACGTTCAGCTACGCTCGCCAGCTCGAACGCCCACTGCCGCTCTAGACAATCCCTCTCGAAGCGGCTGGACTGCTCGTAGATCTCTTGATTCCTCACTTTTGCGTCGGCGTGTGCTGCAGCCACGGCTGCAGTAAGGCTCTTTGCATGCTCGACGAGGTGCTCCCCCCTCCCCTAGAAACTTGATGTAGCATGCAAGGTCGCTGGCGCATGTGCGGGCCTCCACCACCGCCTCCCTCCTTCAGGCGGTGGTGGCGGAGCGGGTGATGATCCCGGCGGTCGACGGTGGGCTAGGTTCCACGGCGGCCAACGATGGGGTGGCGTCCACGACCACCACCTCCCGCCTTCGAGTCGTGGTGGTGGAGCGGGTGATGGCCACGGTGGCCGGTAGTGGGGTGGCGGCCACGACGGCCACCTCCCGCCTTCGGGCCATGGCGGCGGAGCGGGAGATGGCCCTGGCTTTCGACGGTGGTGTGGCAAAACATGTTCCTTTTGCAAAACTTGTTTGTTTAACTGGTTTGTTGCTGCAACCGGTTGCTCTAATCACGTTACTGGCTACTCAACTTTTCAGGATCCAAGAGAAACTCCAATGCCACTACAGGTACCTTTTGCAAAAATTGTTTATTTAACTGCTTTGCTGCCGCAACTGGTTGCTCTAGTCACGTTACTGGCTACTCAACTTTTCAGGATCCAAGAGAAACTCCAATGCCACTACAAGTACCTTTTGCAAAACTTGTTTATTTAACTGCTTTGCTGCTGCAACCGGTTGCTCTAATCACGTTACTGGCTACTCAACTTTTCAGGATCCAAGAGAAACTCCAATGCCACAACAGGTACATTTTGCAAAACTTCTTTGTTTAATTGCTTTTCTGCTGCAACAACCGATTACAATGATGTTAATAACTACTTTTTAGCATCCAATTGAAACTCTTTAATTCCTTGTTTGTTTAAGTGGTTTGCTGTTATAATTCCTAGTAGAGATGTTCTGCTAACTTCAACTTTTCGGAATCCAATCGGAACTTTAATGGCAAAATAGGTTAGCCCAAGATCAGAGAGCGAGGTCCCCATGGACCGTTGTATCATCCCACAGCAGCGACACAGGCCCAATCGTGCATCATGAATTGCCAACTTCTGATGCTCTAGAGGCTAAACTAGTGCTAGAAAGAGATTCTGCATCTACACTTAGAGATGAAGTTGACATGTTGAGGAAGCAAGCAGCACAATCACAAGTTGTACTCAAGACAACCATTAAATATTTGGTGGATTTCAAAACGGAACAAGCCAAGACTGACCGCAGTGTTAAGCTCCTGAAGGATAAAAGGAAATTAAATTCCCACTTGGTAAATCATAGGTGAACTGTTCTTTCCATCATTGAATGACCTTTGTGTTGTTTGTTCATGTAATCGATGAAACCATTTGTTTTAGATATCATGTAATAATTTTTTTTGATTTTTGGTTTGTAATTTTATTTGAGAACAAGTCTGTATTAATTGATAAGACTCGGAGACATTTCATTTTGATTGTTGTGCCAGACCTACAAATATGCCAATTGGGCTGAATGTGGATTCAAAAATAATAGTAGTATAGATGGACCATAAGTGGCATGCATCGGAAAGGGCCATGTAACACCCACGATGCTGTTATCTCCCACGTGTTGGAGCACGACTTAGAGGCCTTACCGCATTGTAGGCATGTCGCAACAGGGGTAATCTTTACACATCCCATGTACTGAATTAGAAAGAGATAAAAGAGTTGGCTTACAATCGCCACTTCACACAATACATAAATATAGCATTACATCATCCAGAATACAATCAAGGTCCGACTATGGAACCAAAATAAAGACAACCCCAAATGCAAAAGATCCCAGATCTCCCCAACTGGGCTCCACTGCTGATCGCTTGGAAAGGAAACATAGTAACGTCCTGAATCCTCGTCGAACTCCCACTTGAGTTCGTTCGCATCCCCTATAATGGCATCATCGACACCTGCATCTGGTTTTGGAAGTAATCTGTGAGTCACGGGGACTCAGCAATCTCACACCCTCGCGATCAAGACTATTTAAGCTCATGGGTAGGAAAAGGTAGTGAGGTGGAGCTGCAACAAGCACTAGCATATATGGTGGCTAACATACACAAATGAGAGCGAGAAGAGAAGGCAAAGCACGATCGAGAAGCTACAAAGATCAAGAAGTGATCCTGAAAACTACTTGCCTTCAAGCATAACATGAGACCATGTTCTCTTCCCGGACTCCACCGAAAAGAGACCATCATGGCTGCACACGCTGTTGAATCATTTTAATTAAGTAAAGTGTTAGGTTTTCTACAACCGGATATTAACAAATTCCCATATGCCCATAACTGTGGGCACGGCTTTCGAAAGTTAAAATCCATGCAGGGGTGTCCCAACTTAGCCCATCACAAGCTCTCACGGTCAACGAAGGATATTCCTTCTCCTAGGACGACCCGATCAGCCTCGGAATCCCGGTTACAAGACATTTCGACAATGGTAAAACAAGACCAGCAAAGCCGCCCGATGTGCCGACAAATCCCGATAGGAGTCGCACGTATCTTGTTCTCAGGGCACACCAGATGAGCAAGACGTCGGGTTGGCATAGACCCTGGTTGCCCAGGGGGCGCCGGACATCGCTCAGGTTGGACCAACACTTAGAGAAGCACTGGCCCGGGGGGGGGTTAAAATAAAGATGACCCTTGAGTCCACGAAACCCAAGGGAAAAAGGCTATGTGGCAAATAGTAAAACCAAGGTTGGGCCTTTCTGGAGGTGTTTTATTCAAGGTGAACTCTCAAGGCGTTCCCATTATAACCCAACCGCATAAGGAACACAAAATCAAGGAACATAACACCGGTATGACGGAAAACTAAGGCGGCAAGAGTGCAACAAAACACCAGGCATAAGGCTGAGCCTTCCACCCTTTACCAAGTATATAGATGCATTAAAGTAAACAAGATATAATAATGATATCCCAACAATGAATATGTTCCAACAAGGAATAAACTCCAATCTTCACCTGCAACTAACAACGCTATAAGACGGGCTGAGCAAAGCGGTAACATAGCCAAACAACGGTTTGCTAGGACAAGGTGGGTTAGAGGCTTGACATGGCAATATGGGAGGCATGATATAGCAAGTGGGAGGTATCGCGGCATAGCAAAAGAGCGAGCAACTAGCAAGCAAAGATAGAAGTGATTTCGAGGGTATGGTCATCTTGCCTGCAAAGTTCTCCGAGTTGACGTAAGCTTGATCCTTGTAAGCATACTCAACGGGTTCCTCGATCACGTACTCGTCTCCCGGCTCTACCCAAGGCAATAACATAAGCAAAGGAAACCACAATCAACCACGGTGCAATGCGCAAGCAACATGATGCAAAACATGGCATGACATGCAGGATGTGATATGCAATGCATATGCGTGCTTCGGAAGGGAAAGATTGAACCAGGCCTCAACTTGGCAAACCAAGAGCGCCGCTGGAAAGATGAGTTGATTTCGGTCGAAATCGATATAAAGATCACCGGAAACGGATGCACGGTTTGCAAATGGCAAGCAAAACAAGAATGGCACAATTCTGCGATTAACAGCACGATGCCATCTAGAATGCAACAAGAAACTAAGCTACTGCACTCCAACATAACAACAAAGCACATGACAGTGATCTACTCAAGATGCTTGACAAAATATGAACACTGAGCTACGACTAAATCACACAATAGCATGGTAAAACAAGCATGGCAAAAGTGCAAAAGATAACAGCATCACAGACTTAGTGAAAATACTAACATGTCAGGATTTAACATCAGGAAGCAATGTTTAGAGTAAGATAACAACATGCTACAGAATCAGAACATAGCAACACAAGGCATGGCATGAATCTACTCAAAGCATATAACAAAAGTCCCTTACTGACCATAAGCCAAAAGGGCACATAACACATGATGGCACCCATGTAAACATAGCAAGTTTCGTTAACAGATTCAGAATTAGCAGAAAACTGGACATGGCAAAAACAGAGTTACGTAGGCATGTTTGCGAGATCGATGCACTCACCACAAGGCATTGCATGACAAACTAAGCATACAGCCAGCAAGAAGACATGTTCAAGAAGCTAAACATGGCAATAACTATCTCATAGCATGCATGGATCAACTATAACAACCTTGGCAAAATTGATTAACACGTAAACAATCTGCCAGGAACATTTTATAGCAAAAGTAGAGCAAGATTGAGTTATGCTAGGGTACTCCATAAATGCAAACAAAGACATGGATGGATATAGCATAACCATATGCTCAAATCATCCTTACTGAACATGCTCAAAAGAAGCATGGATCAATCCGTAGCAACAAGAATACATGGCATGAAATTCTAAGTCCCTGAAAACAGCAACATCACGAGAGCTACTTCGCATGCATGTGCTAGTCACCACATTCATCACAAAAATACATGGCATACACTCCTGTAAAGATGGCATGGCATAGCCCAAAACACATGTAGGGCTCAAGTTCATATGCAGCACACAATAATCGTGGCAAAAATGACAAATGCTCATAATCTGATAAGAATCAGGAACTAACATTTTATAACACTCTTGCAACAATCATTTGGGCATCAATATGGAGTCAAACAAGCTTGGTGCAATGGAACAAAATAAAGAGGACAATCAGATGAACGTTTTGATATGCCACACGCACGAAACGGAGCTACGAATGCGGAGATATGACATGGTGAAGAATGCTTGAAAAAATAACAGAAAATGACTTAGAATATTTCGGGTCAACCCTAAACTTCCAGATCCAGATCTAGCGCGGTCCACGAGGACAGCTAGAGATGCTTCGCCGGAGTTGAGGGACACGGTGGCCGGAGTCGCCGGAGTTCGGATCCGGCCGGCGAGGTGGTGAGGAGGAGCCGGGCGGCGAGGTGGGCGTCGCCGGAACTCCTGTAGCGTGCAGAGGGCAGTGCCGGACGCGGTAGCTCGGTGGAGCTCGGCGGCGGCGGGCGCGCTCTCCGGCGGCGGGGAGGCGCGGCGGCCGGCGAGGAGGAGGAGCGGCGGCGCGGGATCCACGGCGGTGAGGCGAAGGTGCGGGCGGCGTGGAAGAAGCAGGCGCGGACGGCGACGCAGATGGGCTCGGCCGGCCCGCCTCGGGCTCGTGGGCCGGCGGCGGTGGCGGCGACACGTGTCGCACTATGGTTGGTCGGGCACGGTGGCGGATGCGTCCGGTCAGATCCGGACGTGTCCGGCGGCGTGAGGAGAGGTGGAGGTAGGGTTTAGGACGAAAAATTCGGAGGAGTGCACATATTTATAGGTAGAGGGAGCTAGGAGAGTCCAAATGAGGTGCGGTTTTCAGTCACAAGATCATGATCGAACGACCGAGAAGATGGAGGGCGTTTAGATGGGTTTTGGTCGACTTTGAAGGGGTGTTGGGCTGCAACACACACGAGGCCTTTATGGTTCCTCGGTTAACCGTTGGAGTATCAAACGAACTCCAAATGGCATGAAACTTGACAGGCGGTCTACCGGTGGTGTACCAAGGCCGCTTCAAAAACCTCGGTCCAATCTGAGAACGTTTAACACCCGCACACAAAAAGAGGTAAAAGGGGGCGCCGGAGGACATAGGAGTGTCAGATCGCGAAACGGACAACGGGGAAAATGCTCGGATGCATGAGACGAACACGTATGCAAATGCGATGCACATGATGACATGATATAAAATGCATGACATGGACACAATGCAAAATGAAGAAAAAACCCAAACACGAGGGAATATCATAACTTAGAGCCGAAAATGGCAAGAGTTGGAATACAAATATGGTAAATTACATCCGGGGCATTACAGGCCAAGATGCTATACTAGCTTCGCTAAAAAAAAGGATGCTCTTCTAGCAAAGAAAAGTACAGTGACCTGGCTTATGTATGTTAGTTGATATTATTGATCCATATACTCTATAAGTGTTTATATGTCTGTTACTTATGTACATTCTTGGTTGATTGACTCGGTATTTGAATCTTGATACATCGCTTGTGTACATATCTAAATGGGAGTACACATTATGCTGCGTGTGACATTTGAGTTGGACATAAAGTGTTCGAAATATTGGAATTCACCTTAAACTGGATTCTAGGTTCTGAATTCGAGTATCGGCACTTGTAAATCATATTCATATATGACAGTGGAATACATCTTTGCCGTGCTTTTGAAGATATATAAAAACACATACAATGATTTCTAAAGATTCATATAGGAATAAAAAATGGATTCGAACTTAGTTGCTAGGGTAAACGTGGATGCTTATTGTCCCAAAATTCGAAAGAAGTAGTAAAATGTCCACTCCCACGTCGGCTTCCCGAAGCCAAGTGTTTCGGAGATGGAAATTACTGTCTACCACTTACACGGACAATCCATCGGTCCAGTTTCCACTCCTCTCAATAGGGGTAGGTTAGTAACTTCAATTAGACGTGACAGGATGGCCTATGATCCCATTCCGACACAGTGGGCGCCAAACATGGGTGAAAAAACACATTTGATTCAAGCTCGTCTGAAAGACCTCTGTTTCTCCCTCCATTTGCCCATTCATACACGATGGGCGGCAAAACAAAATCGACTCAGCCGAAATCTATGTAGGCAAATATTTTCAATAGGGGAAGGTTTCTAACTTCACTCAGACGTGACACAACCGCCCTACCTGTCAGCCATGTTCACGCACCGTGGGCGCCAACCATGGGTGCCAAAACACCCACTCCTCACCCGAAATCACTCTAGGCAAATATTGGCGAGATGCGAGATTACCGTCCTATCCCCAACCGACAAGATGTCCAAATTTTAAACGGGGGCTAAGTTCGTAAGTTTCCCATATTTCAGACAGGCGTGTCCCACAAACATGGTTCCCCGTACCTCTCCCTCTATTTTCCTATTCATACAACATCCGCACTAGAACACCATCCCCACACCAGCCTCCTCCATTCGCCACCCCATCCATCGTCGCAGTCCTCCACCCCATCCATCGCCACTGTCCTCCACCATACCAGAGCGCCTACCGAGACCATGTCATCCACTACTAGATATGGACATTTCTCATCCACGGCGACAGACCAAGAGCCTTGTATCGCGTGCTCTCACTTCACCGGCGCCGTCGTCCTCTTTGCCAGGGCTGCTCACACGACCTTCTCTTCCACCGCAACGGGACTTATCCCCCGATGCACCCGTCTACCGCCGCAGATCTGCTTCAATGCCACCGACATCCATCGCAACCCCGATGCCTACACGGCGCCGCAAGAGAGGTGGTACTTCATATCTGCTCAACCTTTTGATCTCATCCAGAAAATAGATCGTAACTTGGTTACTGTACTTTCTTTTCAGCTCTTAGAATTAAGTTCTTATAGTTCGAAGCAAACAATGGATGCTAAATAGCATTTCTCCTGTTTGCAGCTTTAAATCTGCCATGACATAGTCATAATAGGGTTTCATTGATCATGTTGGTTCCGTGGTGGTTTCTTTAATTGAAATCGGAGGGGAAACCCTCTTTTGCTCAAAAAAAATGCTTAGGGTTTCCCCCTTTTATGATCACTATACGATCGACATACGTGCTTCGTGTCATAATAGCACTGCTCCACCCATCAAGCTAAGCAAGCTTAGTTGTTCAAATACGAATCTGATATTATTAAAACAAAGTCGTTTAATTGGTCAGCTAAATGTTCCTAATTTAGTTTCAAAAATGCATGTTCGCCGCTCGGGTGTGTATCTCTACAAGGTGCCCATGGTGGGCCGCGGCCCACCCTGGGATTTTGGGTCGGCCCAGGCCCCGATTCCCCTCTATTCTGCTACGCGCTTCTGATCTCTACTCGGCACCAGCCACCTACCTCACCAGCAACTTGCCGTCCCCGGATGACATGACTCTAGGAGGAGAAGCCGGACTAACAGGAGGTCAGGAGCCACTCGCCCAACAGTGTCACCGCTGCCCGGGCGAGCCACCATGCCTACCTTCCCAGTCCGTTCAGGGCTCAGGTGTGCAACACCCACTAAGCCAACCCGATTTATCCTAAGATACGTCCTCAACACTTAGGAGCCACTCCTCATCACCCATTTTCTAAATGATTCATTACTCATTAGGCAGGACTGTCATTAGGGTTTGTTGTGTGATCAGTGCTACCATCACTTAATGGTTCAGATGTATTTCAGTAATCTTTAGTACCTGTAAAGTTCACAGGGTTTCAAAAGTCTGGCCCTAGGAACAAACACTAGTCATTTTGGATTGTTGGTCGTAGTGACATTGACCTAGATTAATAGGCCAGGTTTGTTGAAAATTTTACTTGTGTTTATTACTCATTCGATATGATATCCAATTATTCATGTCGATTAGTTGCAAAAAATAAGTGCTAGACAAACTTCTTGATTCATATTTTGGATGGTCTTTTACTGCAGTTACAATTCTGCATACTTGTCCTAGTAAGCTCACAAGTAAATGATTGATTCATTACATCTATGCATGCCATATTTGTTGTCAATATTCTTTTTGGGAGGACCACCCTGTTGCAAAATACTGGAACCATAGACATGATTGAATAGTATTTCTCTATGTGATCTCTTCCATCATGTGTGGGAAATGAACACTGCATTGTATAGAAAGAAAGAGTCATTTCCAGCTTTTACATAGACTACGATCTTTTACATGTAATACAATATGTCTACATGCTTTGTGTCGCACTACCAGCACTCCACCCTTGAAGCTAAACATTATGCCACTCATAATTCCTTAGTTTATTTGTTCAAATACGAATTTGATATGATTCTAATGTTCCTACTTCAGTTTTGAAATGTGCGTCTGCCTGTTATAGAGGCATAAGAGGTTTGTATTTCTGTTTGTGGTCTGGTCAGCACGGTTGGGGGTGAACTTTGCATATGCAGGGGTTATAGGGAGACACTTTTCGAGTTGAATCCGCAATACACTCCATAGTTAATCTGACTACTTTTTATGTTTTGATGAATCTCAGGTTCTGAATAGCATCATAATGATTATGAGCTAGCGCGCATGAAAAGAATAAAGAAGAACAATGCCATGGCTCTCAAACTTGGCATTAAGGGACTGAAATCAAGTCTGGATGCAATGCAATGAAAATGCTCTCCACCTATAGATTCATGCTCAGAATATGATCCTAAAAGTGATTCTGAGCTAGAGGGAGACCTAAGTTAATATAGCTCCTTAGTGGAGGAGTCAGAGGCAGATGCCCTATCTTATTCACCCATCAAGGTGCTTGCTCTAACTTTCCTAGGTTATATTGGTCGCATATATCTTGCAACTGATGCTTTGCATTTCTTCTACTTTGTTGCACTGCCATTAGCTTAGTTTACACATCGTGTATGTGAGTACGCCCTGCCTATCCATTTTCAGTACATATTCCATCTGTCATCATACCATATTTATCCATTCAAATGATGTTCTTGTGTATCAGACGTTCAAAAGGAAGAGGGCGATTGCTAATCATGGAGGAGCACGGGCAAAGTATTTGGAAAAGGTAGTGACACCTCATAAATCAAATAGCTCATTAGGTGTAGTTCCAATATCACCTGACCCACAAAACACCCCAACTCTAGCAGACTCTAGCCCTACTACACTGGTCATTTCCGATGCCCCAACTCAGCAGACCCAACTGTTAACATAGGACCAGCTCTACGACGCAAAACCCCCATTCCAGCAAAGTGTACAACAAATCTAGTTGCGAAATCCCTTTTCAAACCAGAGTGAGCCCTAATTGCCGCAAATAGTAATCCTGTTGCAGTTCTTCCCAGTTTAGAAGATCAAGCTTATATTGTTGTCAGGAACTCCGTGCGCAACTTTCCTTCATGGAAAGATTATACCGTAGACATAGAACAATTTCCAGTCTTCATCCGCAACTTATGCGTAACTAATGTACTAATGTTATTCATGATAATTACTGCATATGTTTCTGCAGACAAAAGACACAAGATTTCATTTTTTTAATAGGCAAGGACTAAACTGGATTGTCAAGACGAGCAAGGGTTGGTTGCGCTTTTCGAGCACTGGTTGATGAACTATTGTTCCTACCTGAGGCAAGCGCACTTCGAAGGAAATCCTCTAAACGAAATTTCTCTAAAAGTCTTTGGTGCTACATTTATCCGATAGTGACTGGAATAATCTTGTTACACATTGGTCGCGTCTGCAGCGTAAGGTACTGTCTATGATATCACATCACAATTTGAACTACATTTATGCATTTGCCTTAACGTCTCACTTGTATGAAAACTGTTAGCAGAAGAACATTCATTCTCAAGGAACCACATAATCTAGGAACTATACTGCACACTGCATTGCTCTTGTGAGTACCTCTTGCCCTGTATGACCATACTTACTGTTGACGCTCAAAACTGGCACAATCATAAAAGTTGCTTTAAGCTATGTCAAGATTAATTCAAACTTATGATTGGAGGTCATGATGGGATGGTTCTCTTCTAAAGATGGCAATTTTACCCATGGACATGGATATCCATGGATATCCGACCCGAATGGACAGGGGTTGGATACACTTTTGTGTCCATGGATGGAGCCCAAACCCGACCCGATTGCTCATGGATAGGGCATGGATATAATCTTGTACCTGTGGGTATATCCAAACCCGACTCGATAGTATGACTTAATGGGTAAAAAATTGTTATCCCTACCCCACAATCACATGTCCCACTGCAATTTTACACATTGTTATAAAAAACATGCAAACGAAATTGCACAATCCCCGTCGTAACTTTTATTAGTTGACATTCAATCCCCTACGTAACATACTCCAGCGCCCCTTCCATTATTTTTATCTCCTTGTCAATGACTCGTCATTCACATCTATTAGAAAAATACTAGAAGATCTTTGGTTTAGTGGACGTTGATTTAGCATAAGTGAGGCCTAGCCTGCCACAGGGTGAGGAATGGAGGACATTATGTTAACATTTTATTATGTCTTATTTATATGTCTCACAAGAGCCCAATGGATATCCAGTTGGTATGGATATCCATCGGGTTTGGACATGGACACAATTTTTCACCCATGGACCTTTTCATGGATGGACAAAGACTATCTTCATGGATATGGATATGGATTTGATATTATTCAACCCGGTCCAAACCTGACCCATTGCCATCCTTATTCTCTTCGAGAAGATCAAGATGGATATGAAGATGGTATAAAACGGAGCTCGGATGCAAAAGTTATGACAAGTTCAGACATGCTCATGTTGACACCAGATGAAATAATAGGTTAAAACCCAATTAAGGTTTCCTCAAATAGAAAAAGTTTCAACATGAAAGTTGTGTGTCTCGTCGAAGCGGTTGAGTTTGATATAAAAACATCTCAATCTAAGTTCGTATGAAAAAGTTAGAGCCGAAAATGCGCGGGTCCTCAAGATGGCCGGACACCCTGGGAATGATCATCCGGGTTTGGATTTTTCCGAGGATAGCCGGACACTCCGGGGTTGTTTATCCGGGTTTCAGAAAACAGCCGAAAATTCCCTCAAGATGTCTTCTGATAAAAAAACATTCAACACGAACGTTGTTCGCGTGGTCGAAAAGGTCAAGATTCTTTTGGGCTCATTTCCATCCGAGGTCGTTTACTCCCTCAAACATGACCCGCAAGGTATAGCCGAGTTGTAAACCGAACCATTTTGGAAAGTTCGATTCTGAGTTGGACCCAAACTAGGGTTTTGAACATGAATTGTAACCTTTTCTTGCACCAGAAGTCCATCCACCTCTTGTATATCTAAGTTGTGACGGCCGATTGAACAACAACACACGATCGCAAACACATCTATAGCTTTCTCATCTACATCTTGTCCTTTCCTCGTTTTTGCTCCCTCATTCTTCGTTGTTCTTCGTGTTGGAGAGCTGCGAACCACAAGGCTCTAGGGGCGGCTTGACCGACCTAGGGCAGCCCATAGCCGCCGCACTCCCCGACAGGTCCCTCCCGGGAGTGTAGGGTTTCGGGTCCTCAAAAGTTCTCTCCGGTCGACTTACAAATCACGCTTCCGGTGAGACTCCTTTGACATGAGCTGCGATGCATCACCCCCGGTGTTGAGGGTACACATGACGTGTTTGTGTGCGAACACACTTTTTGGCGACTCCGCTGGGGATCGAAGATCAATCATCATCATCCATCATGTCTGGCAACGACAAGATTCCCAAGCCCTCGGAAATCAACGCTGGTAACATAATCAAGACCAATTTTGAGGAGTTATCGAAGGAACATCGCCAAGCTTATGAGGAGTACAAGAAGGCGCGTGAAGAGAAGGAGATGCAGGAGTTCCTTGCTCAGTTCAAGAAGGATCGCCAAGGCAATATCACTCTGGTTGGAGAAATCCAGTTTCCTCCTCTTCATGATGAACATGTTAAACCCTTTGTAAATAATACCTTCTCTCCCAAGGTATGGGCTAAAATTTATAGTCGCATTACTGATAGCAATAACCTTTTATACCAAATTTTCTTGGAAAATAGTAATGCTAAAAATAGTATGACTCAATCACCTAGTAGTAATGTTGGTGTGCCTGCTACCACAGAAATCCCTAGTCCAACTTTACCTATTTCATCGGCGCCTCCCGTGCCGATGAATTCTTATCCTAGCCCCACAAATCAAATTGTTGCTGCACCCATTAATCCTATCATGAGTATGCCAAGTTCGGTGGTGACACTGAACCAAACCCTACCTACAAGAGCAGACAATGTTAGATCACTTTCGAATTACAATTCTGCATACATCCTACAATTCACACCTCCAACTACTAACCCTACTCCTCCTATGCTACTGCCACAAGCTTCATCGTCCACTATGGATGGTGGTCTAGCTAATCTTAGAGGGGAGATGGCTAAGATGCTCCGAGAGAATTTTGGAGTTGAGTTAGCAAGGAACAGTATTTACCAAAAGCCATATCAAGAATACTTTGATGCTATTCAATGCCCTCTGGGATATAAAATTTCAGATTTTGTTCAGTTTAATGGAGAGCACACAAAAAACACCTGGGACCATGTTATTCAATACTTGGCACAATTAGGTGAGGCAAGTTCACGAGATGAGTGGAGAGTACCTTATTTTCCTTTATCTTTAACCGGCACTGCTTTCTCGTGGTTTTCTGCGTTACCACCAGGTTCTATTACTACATGGTTTCACTTGAAACAAAAGTTTCATGATCATTTTTATAGTGGTGATAATGAGCTTATGTTATCACATCTTACATTGGTGAGACAAAAGCATGATGAATCGGTCTCCGATTACGTAAGAGATTTAGAGATACAAAAAACCGGTGCAATAGTTTGGTGATAACCGAGAGAGAGTTGGTTGATCTTGTGCTTAGTGGTTTGAGAACACACATTAGAGAAAGGCTAGAAGGATATGAGTTTTTAAATATCAACCAAGTCTTGCAAAGGGCTTTGGCTCAAGAAAGCCGAAGCAAAGATCTTAAAGAGGTGCATAGATATAAAACTGATCGTCCTAAGATGAATATGGTTGAGTATGATAGTGATCACTCGGACGATGGAGGTGATATTTATGCTGCTGAATTAGTTTGTCCTTCTAAGGCCAAACCATTTACTTACAATGATTTAAAGCCGATTCATAAGAATCGTGATGAAGAGATGAAATTTACTTTCAACATTGCTAAGTGTGATAGAATATTTGATTCTTTATTGCAAGCGAAGAGTATTAGAATATCTCACACTTTGCCGCCGTTTGAAGATCTAAAACCGCATGCTTATTTCAAGTATCATAATTCTTTTTCTTAGGCTACTAATGGTTGTAATGTTTTTCGACAACAGATACAATCTGCCAAAAATGACGGACAATTGAATTTCTCTGAGATGCAAGTTGATAAGAAGCCTTTCCCAATGAACACCATGGATTTGTAGGGGAAGAAGATGTTAATTAGGCCCAACATAGCCGAATCAGCTAATGAGAACAATATTGTCATTGGTGAGCCCAGGAAAAATAAGGAGAGCGACAAGGTCTTGGGGAGACAAGTTGTGCTTGATAAGCAACCCGATGGCAAGGAGATAATCAAGATCACCATCAAGAATCCTACACTCGGGGGGCAACCACAATTGAAAGAGAACAGTCATGTCAAATTCGTTAAGCCCAAGAGTCCAGAGGTTGGCAAGTGGAAGACGAATGAAGCTAAAGTGCAGCGCAAGAAAATCAAGCCAACTTTTGATATGTTGTTGTCCAAGTATGCCAATCAAGCAGCCGGTTGTAGCTCTAACCGGTCATCAAATTTGAAGCGCTCAAGGTCACCTCCCCGGGAAGACTTTCAGCATCATGCAAGGTCATATGGTTCGTGGGCACCGGATCATGGATAGCGCCACCTCCCTATGCACCACACTACATGGGAGGTTTCAATGGAGGATGGGGGTAGCCCCCAATGGCCCCTTATGCTTTTCATCCGGGGTGGGCAGAATCAAGGAGGCCCATTCGTGAGAGGCTCTATCGGTGTCAAAACCGGCGGATCTCGTGTAGGGGTCCCGAACTGTGCGTCTATGGCGGAGGGTAACAGGGGGCAGGGGACACGATGTTTTACCCAGGTTCAGGCCCTCTTGATGGAGGTAAAACCCTATGCCCTGCTTGATTATTCTTGATAATATGAGTAGTACAAGAGTTGATCTACCACGAGATCTAAGAGGCTAAACCCTAGAAGCTAGCCTATGGTATGATTGTATGTTGTCCTACGGACTAAAACCCTACGGTTTGTATAGACACCGGAGGAGGCTAGGGTTTACACAAGGTCGGTTACAAGGGAGGAGATATACATATCCGTGTTGCCTAGCTTGCCTTCTACGCCACGTAAAAGTCCCATACGGACACGAGACGAAGTCTTCAGTCTCGTATCTTCATAGTCCAACAGTCCGGCCCAAGGATATAGTCCAGCTGTCCGGAGACCCCCTAATCCATGACTCCCTCAGTAGCCCCCGAACCAGGCTTCAATGACGTCAAGTCCGACACGCAGTATTGTCTTCGGCATTGCATGGCGGGTTCTTCTTCAAATTTTGAATGTTTTTCAAGCAGTGTCCGGCACCATAAATGTTGGACTTCTTGGTTTCTGCGCCCAATAACGGCTATCTTCCACGCGTCAAATGAATACGAAGAGCGAGGGCGTTTTTACATTCGCCCCCCTAGCCATATAAATAAATTGTCTATTAAAGGGATGGGGATTCTTAGATCCAATGCATACCATCCTCCCACAGCGAGAATCCATCGGAGCGCGCTTCGAAAAAATCCACTCCAACATGGCTGACCACCGCAGCTCCTCCTCTCGCCCCCGTAGCTCTAAGACCGGTGATTGGGAGAGGTGTTTTGTCTCACACAGTCAATTAGTCAGACTGCAGACTCCGTGATTTCTCCCTCCAGCGTATATGGATCCTGTCCGAGCCGGACTAGCCACCTACAATGGCGGGGAGCAAGCGGAGAGCTTCCCCAGCCCCTCTACAGGGGAGCGGGTGTGCCTTGTTCCTTACTTATTAAGGGGACTCGGATTTCTGATTCATCCGTTCCTCTGTGGGCTCCTGGAGTTTTACGGCCTCCAACTTCATAATTTCACCCCTGCTTCTATATTACACATCGCCGGCTATGTTGCCCTTTGCAAGTTATTCCTGGGCTGCGAGGCTCATTTCGAGCTGTGGAAAAGGTTATTTTGCCGCGTCCCTCGCACACAGAAGGGGTCACTTTATCAAGTGGCCGGAGCCGAAATATGGCGCATCGCCGAAACTGGATACCTGTCCGGTACTCCGAAGAAGGCGTCCAAAGACTGGCCTACGGAATGGTTTTATATGGAGGATGTCCCCCTTCTGGTCCCCGTTCGGCGGGGCCTTCCTGAGTTAAACAATACTCCTCTGAAGAAACGCCGAAGTTGGCGCCCATGGAGCCCCCCGGAGGAAGAAAACGGAGAAGTCCTTTACCTGATGAACCGGATTAAAGCGCTGGCTCAATCAGGATTGACAGTAATAAAGGTTATGTCAATATGCATAATGCAAGGAGTGCAGCCACTTCAATATCGAGGGCACCCCCTGTGGTGTTTTAACGGGGAAGATGATGCCACCCATTGCGGGTGTAAGGGTCTGGACAAAGCTGTTGCTTTAGCAAAAATTATGTTCGAGTTGTTCAAGGGAGAGGAAGAGGAGTTCATCCGCATCAAGCCACGGGATGCATTCTCCATGTACAACCCTCCAAGCTGGGTGAGTTATATCTCCTTGCTCCCATTCTTCCCGCATTCTTTGGCGTAGGTACTTACCATGCCATTTTGTGGCAGGAACTGCGAAAAGCCATAAGGGAGGTCAACATCCCATCTCCACAACTAGAGGACCCTGACCGGGCCCTCGGTCCCGGACTCGAAGAACATCTGGACATATTCGTGGAGCTGATAGACCGGCAGTTCTATCAATCAAGCTGTGATGACGCCATGGTGGCCATTACAGCCGACTATCCCGGACTGCTTCCTGCCTCGCACGTAAGAAAAACCAAAAATCCCAATTCCAAAAACTAGGACCCCCTTTTAGACACTTCACCTACCATATACACATGGTGTTTTACAGGGAAGGCATTCGGGACGCCGTGCCGAACCCGCAGCAACTCGCCAACAAGAGGCACCGAGGCCGGGCAGGCCAAAAAGGAAGGCGGTCAGGACGGAGACGCCGGTGCAGAGGTATGACAAAAAACCCGCTCCGTGGTTGTCGTCTTTCTCAAAATGTAATGACGTCCATGTTTCTTTAACAGAAAAAACGCTCGTCGGAATATGTCCGGTGAGGCTGCCGATCATGCTTCCACTAGTCGGGCTCCAGGACCGGACATAGAGGCGGAAGCCGACATGGGGCGGACGTCGGATACTCCCCCTACAGAGGATGCAGATAGACTACCGGCTACAAATTCAGAAGTGGAGAGCGCCATGAATCATAGGCGTCGCCGGGACGTACTCCGTGATGCTTGCTTCTCACCGGAGGCATTTGATGCCTTCAATTCTGGAGATGTGTACCTCCGTGCTGCTCAAAATGGTCTAGCCAGAGCCACAGACCAGTATGTAAGGGATGTACGGGTAAGCAAATCTGACGATTATATGTATCAGTAGCCCCCGAGACTTGAAACAGTTAGCAGAACTGATTTAAGGATCATCTATTGTGCAGGTTCTTATAGAGAAGAATACTCGACTGTCACAGGAGCTGGAGGAATGCAAGACCCAACTTCGGGCCGCCATTGCCGCATTAAAGGAACCTAAAAAGTCCCCAGCTGGTAACATTTCTTTCGAAGAATGATAGGTACCATATAGCATGCGGTTGTGGCTGCAGATCTAACAATAGATATTGCAGATGAATCCAGAGAGAATCCGGAGGACCAGCATGTCGTACGACAGCTAAAGGCTGGCGAACGCGTGCTGACTGAGGTCAGGTGGGAGAAAAACAATCTCCAAGACGCCAATACCAAGCTGAGCGTGGAACTGAAGGAGCCCAGCTTGCGGACTTCGAGAAGGAGAATAAGCGGCTTCGACGCGACATTTTCAGTAAGTGCTTGAACGGACCCTTAAAAAGGGGGCGGCGGAGAAGCCGACTAATAGAGTTATGTCTGCAGGTATGCTGACGAGTCGTCCCACGGAGGAGATGCCCGGGTCTGCGGGTGATCTTCTATCCAAGCACTCACAACTGCACGAACAAGTTTGGCAGGTGATGCAAGCTATTGCCCAGGCCTTGTGGCCATCCGTCTCCCTGCCAGAAGGCATTGGAGAGCTTGCGGAGAAGCTCAAGGGAGCACGGCGGCGCTTCCGATTATGGAAGATATCGGCCTGCCGTCAAGGTGCCAGGGAAGCCTGGGCCATGGTGAAGACGCGGTATACCAAGGCTGACCCAAACCACATGGCCGAGGTCAGACCTTTGGGGCCCGATGGGAAAGAGATCCCCGTTAGCTTAGTTTATGGGCAAGTAGAATTATCCGCAAAGTATTCCCAACAGGATTGTAGGCTAGACCGCCTGTTGGATGGTATAGAAGAGGAATTTAGTCAGTCTACATGACTACGTAATTAAAGTGACATGTATAATGCCTTCTAGCCGGATTTTAAATCATTTGTCATGGCGGACCTTTTCGCTTCAACCTCGGGACCCGATAGACCGGAGTGTGTCGGAATACCCGCTCAGTTATATAAGAACCGGGGTATGCGTGGAAACCAGGCGTAGGGGTCATTAGTGCTTGAACAGACAAGTACCCAACTAGTTATGTTATATTACATGGGTAGTAAGAAACATCTTCCAGGGAGAATAGTTCCGTTAGGGGTTCCTTTCCCTGGGTACGCATGCCCTAAAGTGCATGTCCGGACTGCGAGCGGAGACGCAGGCAAAAACATCCGGGGGAATATATGGAAAATAAATAAAAATCATCTTTTGTTTGCCAACCGAATATTCGCTTAAGAACGCTAGCTTTCGGCTTCACCCAGTCTGAGGTACACATCCGGCTGACCCGGCAGTAACAATCGCAGAGGTGCTCCCCTTATGCCCTAGCCGAATTAACGAGAACATAGGGCATAAATACAAGAGCCAGGCAACCAAACTTGGCCAAAACTTAAGTCATATCGATGCATATAATGGCGAAGAAAAGGTACATGCAGAAGAATAACACATGTGCAGCGCATGAAGCCCAGATAGATAATTAAGCTTCTATGTAAGAAGCCCCCAGGTATAATGAGCGCGGTTAGCGCATCTATAGTGTGCAAGCGAGGCACAAGTTGGCCCTTAAAGGCCTTGAGAAAGAATAAAAGAAAGAAAGAGAAAAAATACAGATAATGTATATGCAAAAAATGGACAAAGGAAGGAGACGAACATAGAGTCCGGCGCTAGGCTTAGAATCTTCGGCGCTAGGCTTAGCATCCCACAGACGGTACGCTCCACCGGTCAAAACTTGGTCAATAATGAAGGGACCTTCCCATTTGGGCTCGAGCTTGGTCTTTTCTTCTCCGGCAGGCGTAGAACTAACTCGCCAACATTATAAGTTTTGGTCTGTACTTCTCTGCTTTGGTATCTGCGAGCCTGTTGCTGATAGAATGCGGAACGGGCTTTTGCCACGTTGTGCTCCTCCTCCAGGGTGTCCAGACTGTCCTGCCGATCGAGCTCGGCTTCTCTTTCTTCATACATGCACACTCGATGTGAGTCATGAATTATGTCGCAGGGTAGAACTGCTTCTGCGCCGTACACCATAAAGAAGGGTGTATATCCGGTAGTACGATTCGGCGTGGTCCGCAGCCCCTAGAGTACGGAGTCGAGCTCCTCTACCCAGTGCGTGTTAGACTCCTTTAAGGACCGCACTAATATGGGTTTAATGCCGCTCATGATAAGACCATTTGCTTGCTCAACTTGGCCGTTGGTTTGTGGGTGATAGACGGAAGCATAATCGAGCTTGATGCCCATGTTGCTGCACCAGAGTTTGGCTTCTATCCATTTGGTGAATTTATCCACCATGACCAGTAAGTATTTTTTTCTTATGGGTTCCCCCTTTAAGGGGTGCAACCATGTCAAGCCCCCAGACCGCGAAGGGCCAGGTAATGGGGATTGTTTGGAGGGCGGTGGGTGGCATGTGGCTTTGGTTTTCAAAAAGCTGGCAACCGACGCAGCGTTGGACCAAGTCCCGTGCGTCTGCCCGGGCCGTCGGCCAATAAAAACATGTACGGAAGGCCTTGCTTACAAGGGCCTAGGCTGCAACGTGGTGGCCGCCGAGTCCGGCGTGAATTTCTGCCAAAAGCTTCCGCCCTTCCTCTTCGGAGATGCACCTTTGAAGGACTCCGGTAGTCCTTTTTTTATACATCTCTCCCTCGTGGACCCTGTAGGCTTTAGATGGCTGTACTCTGCAGCGTGCCTCATTTTGGTCCTTAGGAAGTTCCTGCCTAGTTAGGTAGACTAGGAATGGTTCTGTCCACGGGGCAGTGATGGCCATTATTACGTGGGCTGAAGGTGTTATTTCGGTGCCAGAGCCTCCGATTATGTCAGAGTGTTTGGTATCGGGCATTTTGGCCGGGTCCGGACTGTTGTTACCGGTGTCCCCTTCCCATACCACGGATGGCTTAAACAACCTCTGCAAAAAGATGTTGGGGGGACCGCATCGCGTTTTGCACCGATGCGGGCGAGGATATCCGCCGCCTGATTGTTTTCCCGAGCCATATGGTGAAATTCGAGCCCCCTGAACCGAGCTGACATCTTTAGGACGACTCTTCGATAGGCCGCCATCTTCAGATCCTTGGCATCGAAGTCTCCATTTATTTGGGATATTGCAAAGTTCGAATCCCCACGCACCTCGAGGCATTGAATGCCCATGGAAACTGCCATCTGAAGACCATGTAACAGGGCTTCATATTCGGCTGCGTTGTTGGGGTCTGTATACAATATCTACAGTACATATTGAACTATATCTCTGGTTGGGGACGTCAGGACGATGCCAGCCCCCAGACCAGCCAGCATTTTGGAGCCGTTGAAGTGCATGATCCAATTGGAGTATGCGCCGTACTCTTTAGGGAGTTCGGCTTCCGTCCATTCGGTGACAAAGTCGGCCAATACTTGCGATTTAATGGCTCGCCGAGGTTTGTATGTTATGTCGAACAGGAGGAGCTCAATGTCCCATTTGGCAATCTGGCCCGTGGCGTCGCGGTTGTTTATAATATCATTAAGTGGCACTTCCGAGGCTATTGTAATCGAACACTCTTGAAAGTAGTGTCGCAGCTTCCGGGATGCCATGAATACCGCATAGGCTATCTTTTGATAATGTGGATACCGTGATTTGCATGGAGTGAGGACAGTGGATACATAATATACCGGCTTTTGAAGAGGGAATTTATGTCCGTCCGCTTCTCGTTCGACGACGAGCACTACGCTTACAACCTTATGAGTTGCCGCAATGTACAACAACATTGGTTCGCCGATGTTTGGCGTGGCCAGGATTGCATTGGTTGCCAGTATGGCTTTTATTTCATCCAATCCAGCTGTGGCAGCGTCCATCCACTCGAAGTGTTCGGTGCGCCGAAGGAAGCGATAAAGGGGTAATGCCTTTTCTCCTAAGCGGGAGATAAAGCGACTTAGAGCCGCCAAACATCCAGTTAATTTCCGGATTTGTTTGAGGTCCGTTGGGATAGCCAACTATGACAGAGCTCAGATTTTGGCTGGATTAGCTTCAATTCTTCTACTGGAGACAATGAAGCATAGGAGCTTTCCGCTGGTACGCCGAAAACGCATTTTTCTGGATTGAGCTTGATGTTGTATATTCATAGGTTGTTGAATGTGAGCCTCAAGCCGTCTATTAGAGAGTCGACGTGTTTGGTTTTAACGACCACATCATCTACGTATGCCTCTATTGTTTTGCCAATCTGTTTCTCCAGACATGCCTGAATCATGCGCTGGTATGTTGCGCCGGCGTTTTTTGAGCCCAAAAGGCATTATGTTGAAACAGAAGGGGCCGTATGGTGTGATAAATGCCGTTGCGGCTTGGTCGGACTCCGCCATCTTGATTTGGTGGTAGCCGGAGTATGTGTCGAGGAAACACAATGACTCATGTCCTGCGGTAGCATCGATAATTTGATCAATGCGGGGGAGGGGGAAGGGATCCTTTGGGCAAGCCTTGTTGAAGTCCTTGAAGTCAACACATAGGCGCCAGGATTTGTCCTTCTTTGGTACCATCACCAGGTTTCCTAGCCAGTCCGGGTGCTTTATTTCTCTAATGAATCCGGCCTCCAATAACTTGGCTAGTTACTCTCCCATAGCTTGTCTCTTAGGTTCAGAGAAACGCCGAAGAGTCTGCTTGACCGGCTTGAATCCCTTTAGGATATTGAGGCTGTGCTCGGCCAGCCTGCGTGGGATTCCTGGCATGTCTGAGGGGTGCCCGGCGAATATGTCCGAATTCTCGCGCAGGAACTCTCATAGTGCGGCGTCCACGGCGGGGTTTAACTGTGCCCCGATGGAGGCTGTTTTTGTAGGGTCCGTTGGGTGTACGTGGAATTTGACTATTTCATCCGCTAGTTTAAAAGAGGTGGACTTGGATCTCTTGTCAAGTATCACGTCGTCCTTGTCCACTGTGGAGCGTAGCGCAGTTAATTCCTCGGCCGAAAGGGCTTCGGATAATGCCTCGAGGGCCAATGCGGCCGTTTTGTTTTCGGCACGGAGTGTTGTGTCTGAATCACTAGAGAGAGTGATGATTCCATTGGGCCTGGGCATTTTGAGCTTCATGTATCCATAATGGGGTATGGCTTGGAAGATGGTGAACGCCTCCCGTCCTAAAAGGGCGTGGTATCCAGTACTGAACGGGGCCACTTGGAATGTAATTTCTTCGGACCTATAGTTCTCCAACGTGCTGAATTCCACATCTAGTGTGATTTTCCCAGCACATCGTGCTTCCTGACTGGGGATGATTCCTCTGAAGGTTGTGCTACTTTCCTCAATGCGGTTCGAGTCTATTTCCATTTTTTGAAGAGTTTCCTCATAGATGAGGTTCAATCCACTGTCGCCGTCCATGAGTACTTTGGTGAGTAGAAAGCCGTCCACAATTGGACTGAGGACCAGTGCAGCTGGTGCTCGGGCTGTTCAGAATTTAGGTTCGTCACTGGCATTGAAGGTAATAGCTGTGTCACTCCATGGATTCATTGCTGCCACGTGGTAAATTTCGGCGAGGCTGCGGAGTGTTCGCTTGCGCCTATTATTTGATGCGAAGGTTTCAAAGACTGTTAATACCGTATTGTTATCCATGGGATGGTGCTCTGTGGCATTTGGGATGAGAAGATCCTCACCACTTTTGGCCACCTGCCGGAGTATCCAACATGCTTTAAGGCTATGTGTTGGTATCATATCCGCTGTACTATGAATTTCGCAGGGTCCGTTAAGCCATCCCTCCAATATGATTCCATGCCCTATAGAGGGTTTTTGTTTCTTTGTAACTAACTCGGGTGTCTTATGATAGTGCACCCTTTTACTTCGGACTGGGTGTATATTCCGAGCCGGATTATCCCAAAATTTTGTTTCGGTTTTCCAGGCACTTTCCATCGCACAGTACTTTCGTACTATGGACGCCAAGTCAGTGAAGCGTGATATGTCACGGCGACTTAAGGCATTAAGGATTCCCTTGTCCATGCAATTATTGCAGAAGAATGAGACTGCGTCTTCCTCGCGACAGTCCTTCACCTTGTTCATCACAAGGAGGAATCTGGCCCAATAATGATGTACTGTTTCATGGGGCTCTTTCCTGATGTGGGAAAGATCATTTATGTCTGGGTGGGTGGGTGGATTTGAGTCCGAACACCTACCCGATCTGAGACCCAGGGGCCGAGGAGTTTCCAATCTTGGAAGTTCGGATTCCGGAGTGTTGCCCGATATGTCTGGCCCGCTGCCTGACTCTAGGTTCAGGGCTTGGGTGATGTCCTCCCGTAAACGGGTATCCGGCTCGGAGAGCTCAGGAATCCAGACATAGTTAGTCCTCAAGATAGAGGAAGAATCGCCGCATTGTTCCTCCACCACCGCAATATGATGGGTGACCGGTGGAGAGTTAATCTCCCGTTGATCGGGTTTAAGCCATTTTCGATCATAGTTTGTAGCGACTCGCAAGGCAGCGATACGATCCAAGAGCTCGTTTAGGGAAGAGATCTCCATTGGATCCTTCTGCTCGGCGAATTCCGAGCCGATGTGGAGGCTGTTTTTGATGACCCGAGAGGTCATCGTCGGTGTAGCGGCCGAACGGGCGGTCATGATGAAACTGCCAAGCCGGAGAGTTTGGCGGACAGCCAGGGCTCCCCCGGCTGTAATGTTGTTTTGAGCAACGAGACAAGGCATCCTTCCTTATGTCGATGGACAGTGGAACTCTCAATGAAAGCATCAATGTCGGTGTCAAAACCGGCGGAACTCGGGTAGGGGGTCCCGAACTATGCGTCTAAGGCGGATGCTAATAGGAGGCAGGGGACACGATGTTTTACCCAGGTTCGGGCCCTCTTGATGGAGGTAAAACCCTACGTCCTGCTTGATTATTCTTGATAATATGTGTAGTACAAGAGTTGATCTACCACGAGATCTGAGAGGCTAAACCCTAGAAGCTAGCCTATGGTATGATTGTATGTTGTCCTACAGACTAAAACCTTCCAGTTTATATAGACACCGGAGGGGGCTAGGGTTTACACAAGGTCGGTTACAAAGGAGGAGATATACATATTCATGTTGCCTAGCTTTCCTTCTACGCCAAGTAAAAGTCCCATCCGGACACGAGACGAAGTATTCAATATTGTATCTTCATAGTCCAACAGTCCGGCCAAAGGATATAGTCTGGCTGTCCGGAGACACCCTAATCCATGACTCCCTCAGGCTCTCTTATCCCACAAGAGGCCGTTTGAACGACGGTGTCAATCGGCTCATGCAAGATAATCATGAAAGGGTTGGCAAGCAAGTGTGGCGTGCTAAATCACCAAGTGCTGAAATTTCAGAGCCTAGCAAGCAAAAGGAGAAGAATACTAGTGCTGAAACTATTATGATAGGCACTAAAGAATTAACAATCAAAGAGCCGATTATTGTTGATAATCCGGCTGATTCAAATAATGATGTGTCTACTTTCCAGCAGGGTCCCATGGCTAATGATCATGAAGCTAGCACAAGCAAGGCCAAGTCGAGGGATCCAAAATATACTCCGGTCTGACCAAGGCACAAAAAAGGAGATTGCAACGCATGAGGAGCCATGACAAGGAGGAACAAGAAGCAGAGAGGCAAAGGGTTAATTTGTTCAATGAAAGTTGGCCCATGCTACCCCCAAAATAAGTGTGGAAGCCTAAGCAAAAGGAAAACGTAGTACCTTCTGCATTGATCATAGGAACACCTACACTACCAACGGAGGATGATGCTGCTGCCATTACATCATCCACTTCACCTATTACTTCTTATTCACTTGCAGATATTTCGAAGTCAGGGGACATGCTTGAGGATGAAGATGAGATGCTTGATTATGATTCTACACCGGTTCATGAAGGTATGCATATTAATATGGTGTATTACTTAACCGCTGAATTTCGTGCTATAGATGAAGAAGGGGAAGTAGCTTAGTTGGATTTTGGTCCTAAAATGCTATATTCTAGAAGCCAAAAGAACCGGTGACGCACTTGAAGCTGTTGTTCCTTAAAGGTCATACTAATGGATCGCTGGTTGCTAGAATGCTTGTTAATGGTGGTGTTGTGGTGAATCTTATTCCATATTCGGTCTTCAAAAAACTGGGGCTGCATGATGAAGAGTTGATAAAGACCAACATGGTGCTCAATGGATTTGAAGGCAAAGAGAAAACTGAAGCCAAAGGTGTGATGTATGTGGAGCTCACGGTGGGAAGTAAAACTATGGCTACCGCATTCTTTGTTGCCAAGGTGCAAGGTAACGACAATGTGATATTAGGCCGCGATAGGGTTCATGCAAACCAATGCGTGCCATCTACTGTGCACCAGTTTTTAATTCAGTGGGTTGATGATGAAGTAGAAGTCATTCGTGCGAATAATTCAGCTTGTGTTGCTTTGGCCGATGCATCTATGGATTGGCAACATCCCAATGTTACTTGCTTGACGGGGAGCGACTTATCAGAATTTGATTTTCTTAGCGCCACAAAAAGTGGTTTTGTGCCTGTTTCCTTAAAGCCGGTTAGCGATTATCGGCTCCAAGGTATGATGTATTTAAATGGATCCTAACTCAGAGTGGTTACAAAAGCGTCTTGTAAAATATTGGTCCAATGAGAACAATATGTATGAGTCCATAGAAGAGTTAGATGATATGGATAAATTAGGACAAGGTTTTACATTGGCCGATCCATTAGAAGAAATAGATATATGAGATGGTTCAATTCCTAGGACGACATTTGTAAACGAAAATTTAAGAGCCAAACATAAAGCTAAGTTGATCGAGCTATTGAAAGAATATGTTTGTTGCTTTGCACGGGAATATCATGAGATCCCAGGTTTAAGCCGAGAGCTAGTGGAGCACCGGTTACCTATAAAGGCCGGTTTTAGACCATACAAGCAATCGGCCAGAAAGTTTAATCCAAAAACGTATGACCGGATCAAGGAAGAGATCGGTCAATTGCTTAAAGATAACTTTATTAGAACTTGAAGGTATGCCGAGTGGATTCCTAACATTGTGCCAGTAGAGAAGAAAGGCTCTGGCAAGTTGAGGGTGTGCATTGATTTCATAGATTTGAATAGAGCTAAACCTAAAGATGAGTATCCCATGCTAATAGCCGATATGCTTATTAATGATGCTTCTGGACATTAGGTCATTAGCTTTCTTGATGGTAATGCGGGGTATAATCAGATTTTTATGGCCGAAGAGGACATGTCCAAAATGGCTTTTCGATGCCCTGGTTTCCTTGGTTTATTTGAGTGGACGATGATGAACTTTGGATTAAAGAAGGCCAGCGCCATGTATCAAAGGGCTATGAATTTAACTTTTCATGATTTACTTGGTGTTATACTTGAGGTCTATATTGATGATATTGTTGTCAAATCGGATGCTTTTTAATCTCACTTAGCCGATTTGCGTTTGGCTTTTGAAAGAATGAACAAATATGGGCTGAAAATGAATCCTTTGAATTGTGCCTTTGGTGTATCGGCTGGGAAGTTTTTGGGTTTCATTATTCATGAAGATGGCGTGGAAATTGATCCAAAAAAGATAGAAGCTATACATAAAGCAGAGGCTCCAACATGCAAGAGAAATATGAAAAAATTCCTTGGCAAGGTCAATTATTTGAGGAGGTTCATAGCCAATCTATCAGGGAAGGTTGATGCATTTACTCCTATCCTTCGGTTAAAGAATGATGTTGATTTTACTTGGGGGGGGGGCAAAACAACAAGATGCATTTGATATGATTAAGAATATTTGTGCACTTCTCCGGTCATGAAAGCGCCCAGGCACAGGGAGCCAATTAGACTTTACATTGTAGCGGAGGATGGTGTTATTGGTGCTATTTTGACTCAAGAGACTGAAGGAAAGGAGCATGCTATTACTTATTTGAGACAACGCTTATTGGATGCCGAGACAAGGTCTACATTTATTGAGAAATTATGCTTATGCTTGCACAAAATTGAGACATTATCTAGTGCATAGACCTTGCATTATAGCTTATCAAACCGATGTCATGAAATACATGTTGCATAGGCCAATTACTAGTGGTAGAATTGGCAAGTGGGCTTATGCTTTAATTGAATATGATTTAGCTTATGAATCTCTGAACTTCATAAAAGGCCAAATTGTTGCTAATTTTATTGTTGAGCATCGGATTGATGACAAGCATGATATTGATATAAACCTTGTGTCATTAGTACCATGGAGGATATATTTTGATGGTTCAGTTTGTAGCAATGGCCAAGGTGTTGGTATTGTTTATATATCTCCTCATGGTGCTGTTTTTGAAGCCTCATGCCGCTTAGAATACTTTTGCACAAATAATCAAGCTGAATATGAAGCATTGTTATTCGGCTTAGAGATGTTGCTTGCCATAGGTGCTACACATATTGAGGATTTTGGTGATTCGTTATTAGTAGTGCAACAAATATCCAAAGTCTTTCAATGTTTTGACGAATCACTTAATGTTTATCTTGATAAATGTCTAGATATAATTTCTACTTTGGATTATTTTAGCATTGCTCATATATCTAGACATGACAATTGGAGAGCAAATGAGTTGGCACAACAAGCATCTGGCTATCATGTTGATCGTGGCATGTTTTATATTTCTCAAAGGCCGATGTCTAGTCTTACCACATAGAGGAGGCCGAACCAGATCCCACCATTTCGGCCACTAATGAAATATTTAATGCAGGAGAAAATCAAGACTGGTGGAAGTCCATTATTGATTATTTGTGTGATCCTAGTAAAAGGGTGGACAGGACTATCCAGCGTATGGCTTTCAAATATGTAATGAGAGATGATGGTCTCTATCGCCGATCAGTTGGTGATGTTCTTTTAAAGTGCTTGGACGAGGACGAAGCGAGAGTTGCTATGGGAGAGGTCCATGAAGGTATTTGTGGCACTCATCAGTCGGCTCCCAAGATGAAATGGTTACTACGACGTGCTGGGTTTTATTTGCCGACAACGGTTAATGATTGCTTCTGGCACTGTAAAGGATGTGAAGCTTGTCAAAAGTTTGGTGATATTCAGTTAGCTCCCGCTACTATGTTACATCCTATTATCAAGCCCTGACCTTTTAGAGGTTGGGGATTAGACTTTATTGGAGAGATTCACCCTTCTTCTTCAAAGGGGCATCGGTTCATGTTGGTGGCAACTGACTATTCACTAAATGGTCTGAAGCAATACCACTCAAAAATATGATGCATACAGAGGTAATTCAATTTATAACTAAACATATTATTCATAGATTTGGCATTCCTCAAACATTAACTACGGACCAAGGTTCATCCTTTATGTCACATCAAGTTAGAGAATTTGCCGAATCATATAAGATAAAGTTGCTCAATTCCTCTCCATATTATGCCCAAGCCAATGGACAAGCTGAGTCTAAGAATAAAATATTAATCAAGCTCATCAAGAAGAAGATTGGGGATGATCCAAGGAGATGGCATGAGCTATTGTCTGAAGCTTTGTGGGCACATAGGATCTCAAGGCATGGTGCTACAAGGTGACTCCATATTATCTCGTATATGGTTAGGAGGACGTTTTACCAGTGGAAGTGAATTTAAATGCTTTGAGAATAGCCAAACAAAATGATTTATCGGCGGTGGACTTCTATAACTTGATGATGTACAATATTGATGAAGTTGCTGATAAACGTTTGGTTGCTTTAAAGGTGTCACACCCTAGCTAGTTCAAGCATTAGAGTGTGCATCATGTTTAAATTTCTCTTAAATTTGAAATGGGGATGACAGAACCCCCAGCACCCACTAGAACAACTAGGATTTACTAAAAACTTTCTAGGACATCTTAAGGTCATTGGATTAATTCTTATAGTATTTGCATTTGGGCATTTAAAAGCTCTAAAATATTTTGAATGCTCAAATAATCATAAACTAAAATGTTTGCTGTTGGATATATTCTAAGCAGTGGCCATGATTAATTTTATGATTTTTGGAAATGCCGTGGCATTTTTAATAAAGCCCTGAAGTTACAGAAATAATAGAATAAATAAAAAACAGAAAAAGGACAGAGAGAACAGAGACTTACCTGGCGCAGCCCACTTGGCCCACCGGCTTGGCCAGTCCACTGGCTCCTGCCAGTCGTCCTCCTCCACTCACCAGGAGGATGAGAAGTGCATGGCCGGCGCCCGCGGCCACACGCCGGCCACCTCCTGCTTCCGCCGATGCCCCGGACGCGCCTACGAGTGCCACGCACTCCCCCACGTCCCCCTCTCATTCTCCCCACTCCCCCCGTGGCCCTCTCCCCCTCTGTGGCTCTCTCCCCATTACCTGCCGACCGCAGCCGTCGCCACCGACAAGCTCCACCGCAGCCACCGCCATCCACTCGTTGCCTCGCCGTGCCAAGAAGTTCCGCCGTCGTCCGCTGCTTCGCCTCGACCCATCCCCGAGCGCTCGCTCGCCCCGGAGACGCTGTACCGAGCTCGTCTTCAACCTCGGTCGCCGGAGATCCCCCTCGCCGCCCCGCTCGCTCCAGCTCTTCCCCGAGCTCGCCGTTCGCTCCCCTGCAACCGCAGTGAGCTACTGACACGTTTCCCCGTCTCCCCGCGCTCGTCCGCATCCTCTAACCACCATGGCCATCGGAGCCGCAGCTCGCCGCCGCCACCGCACATCGCCGTCGTGGCCAAAACCACGTTGGGTCGCAACCGAGGACGTCTTCGTCTTCAACGCACTTGCAGGAGCCCGTAACACCCCGCACGCCCCTCGCCGTGCTTGCTAGCGACTAGTTCAACCTCGCCCGAACTCCGGCCATAGCGGATGTGCTCGCCGCCGTCGTCTCCGGCCACCCCAGCTCCACCTACTGCCACCACTCGACGCGGCTCACTGCCCGCATCACGTAGATGGTCTTCGCCGTCCTTTTGGTCGCCGGAGTGCAAAACCCGAGCCCCTCCGCCGCGTCTGGCCTCGCCGGCGGCTAAACGCCGGCGAGTTTAACCACTCTTGACCATGGACTGACGCGTGGGCCTAGGTTGACTTCCCCCCTGAGCCTATGACAGGTGGGGCCGGCCTACTAATTAGTTTAGGATTAGTGTTAACTAATTTTAATTAGTTTAGTCACTGACATGTGGGCCCAGGCCCCACTGACAGTTTATTAGTACTAATTTAATCCTGTTAATTAGCTGAGACACTGACAGACAGGGCCCACCAGTCAGGTTTGACCTGGCCGACCCAGTTGACCCGCTGACATCACCCCTATGTCATGCTGACGCATTAACTCAATTACTGGAATTATTCTTATATAGGAAATTCCAGAAAATAGCCAAAACTTCTAAAAATCATAGAAAATCAACCATAGCTCCAAATCAAACAAGTTATATATGAAAAATGATCAGAAAAATTCAATCTATCCATCTGTAATGGTTTCATGCATGACAAAACAAGTTAACCTTGCTGTTTAAGAACAATAAGATAATGCACTAATAAGGCCATGTTAAATGAGCTAACATTTGAATCTTTGATTCAAATGAGCTCATTCCTTTGTGTTTTAGCTTGCATTAGGCCAAGACACTTTCATTTTGCCATGTCATAGTGTGCATCATATTGTTGCATATTGTCATCTGTTGATCATGTTCGGTGTGTCTTTCGTGGTAGGTTCTGCCTCCGAGGATAACCTCGAGTATCCGTCTGAAGGGCAGTACCCTACTACCACTACAACAGGCAAGCAACCCATTGTTCATTCCGATACAAACCCATGTTCTCGCTTCTGCTCTTGTTTACTGTATTAAGACAACACGATTCAAACTGCTATGTGCTGCGGTAGTTGAACCCTTATCCTCTGCATGACCTGTCATTGCCATAGTAACTAGATGAAACCCAGTAGCATGAGTAGGAGTTGATTGAGCCATGTTTGTGTTTCCTACCTTGCTATGCCTGCTATGCTTAGAGTTGTGTCAGGTCTGGTTCACCTGGCTGATGGGCTAGAGTGAAATGATTATGTCGGTAATGTGAGGGATGTGTTGAACATGTTTTGGTAAAGGTATCGATGAGAGGCCATGTAGGAGTACATGGTGGGTTGTTTCATTGAGGCTGTCCATAAGAACAGAGATCTGTATGTGTGATTTTATGAATTAGCTACTACCATGCATTGGGATCATTAACTGACTCTCTCGGCTTCTTAATCACCCTAGTACTCTGTCCAAGAGTGCAATTAGTTTCTGGTGTTTGTAGGTTATGTGTTGGCGGCCGTGCGTAGCGCTTACCCTAGGGGTGGGCTATGTTGCGGTAGATACACCATGGCACGGTGTACCGAGTCACCCGTTTGGTGTCTCGGGAACCCTGTTCACATCGTTCGGGGCCGTATGTGGAAACCTCGGCCGGACTCCCTGCGGATGGAACCTGAATAGGCGATAAACCTGTACTAGAGGCTTGAGTGTTTAGGTAGGCCGTGGCCGACACCCTCGTTGGGCTTCCGCTTGAAGGTTGCCGAGTACATGTCGTGTAAACAGCGGTAAGTGGTGAAAGCGTGTATGAAGAAGCACACCCCTGCAGGGTATAAAACTATTGGAATAGCCGCATCCGTGGTAAAGGACTACTTGGTTACCTATACAGTTCATAGACAAGCTAATGGATACTACTAAAAGACTCAAGATAAGTGTGAGTACCGAGGATGGCCCTCTCGTAGGATGACGAGGGAGGATCCCCGGTGGAGTATTGTGTTGGTGATTAGTGGACTCGTGTGCGAAATCTATTTTACTAGTGGAGTTCCGTAGGATAGCTTAGCCAAGAGTCAAAGCTGGCTTGTTGCAATAACCCCACCACCTTCTTGAGAATGAGCATGTATAGTAGGTTCTGATGTAAGGCTTGCTGAGTACCTTTGTACTCATGTTTGCTTAACTACTGTTTTCAGATGACAACACTGCCCCCTTCGATGGGTTTTATGTAGACCTCGATGTCGACGAGTGACTAGCCACCTAGGTGGTGATCCTGGCCATGGAGGGCCCTATGTAGATAGATAGGCTTCGAGAAGCCTTATTGCTTTCTAGTGTCTGTACTCAGACTATTTGCTTCCGCATGTGCTTGTATGCTTGTATGACTTGAGTGTCGGGTCATGCGACCCATATCTGTATGAACATGTTATGTATGGCTCTCTGGAGCTTTTAAATAAAGTACTTGAGTTGTAGAGTTTTGTTGTGAAGCCATGTTGTATGTACTCATATCGGGCATATTGTGTGTATAATTGAAATGCTTGGTATGAGTGGGATCCGACAATCTAGTTGTTTATCCTTGGCAGCCTTTCTTATGGGGAAATGTAGTCTAGTGTTCCTCGAGCCATACTAGTCTGCTACAGCCCGGTTCACCGGAGTCCTGCTAGCCAGCACTACCGCTCAGGACACTTTACTGGCCGTCATGTGTTTCACTTCGTTCCTATGTCTGTCCCTTCGGGGAAATGTCACGCGGTGACATCTGAAGTCCTGCCTAGCTTGCTACAGCCCGGGTTCCCCGGAGTCCTGTTAGCCCAGTGCTACAGCCCGGATTCACATGCTGATGACCGACATGCTCGATGTGATTCATGTATGCCTGTCTCCATAGGTTTGCGCCGCTTTGGGTTCACGACTAGCCATGTCGGCCCGGGTTCTCTATCATATGGATGCTAGCGACACTATCATATACGTGAGCCAAAAGGTGCAAACGGTCCCGGGCCATGGTAAGGCGACACCCGTGGGGATACCGTGCGTGAGGCCGCAATGTGATATGAGGTGTTACCGGCTAGATCGATGTGACTTGGAATCGGGGTCCTGACAGCGTTGGCATCAGAGCCGTACTTCCTGTAGGTTCGTTGAGCCAAACTGGTCGATGTCGAGTCTAGAAATGCTTTAGTTATATGTAGGGGAGTTGATTGTGGGAGGGAACCTAAGGATCTTTTACTCCTTTACCTTATGCCCTCTGATTTGAGTCATTCTCTTCTCATTCAACGTGGGTTAAGGACTAGGCTCTCTTCTTCTATCAGGTTCACGTGTTACTAATCCGTAGTAGCTTATAGGATTGTTGTTACAAGCCTCAGTATAGTTTCTACTACTTTCAGTATGTTGTCAGTTGAATCAGAACCTTGATATGATGTTGTTGAGTGGTATTGCAAACTGTTGTGAATATCAAGTCCTTTTCTGAGCATTTACAGCTATTATGCTGTGCAATTTTCCCTAGAAATTCTAATGCCTTTGCATTGTGGTTGTGCTTTCAGATGGCCACTCGTGCTCAAAACCAAGTGGTTCGCCTGACCCGGTGCCTCGATGTGCCCGGTCATACTGCTATGTTAGTCCGGGTAATGGTCGAGATGGGTTACCGTCGGTATCCCGAATACACTGTCGAAGAGCAGTTCAGAGACTTCAACCAGAGCCAGTACCTCTGTACCGTCAGGATATATCCCTCTTATCCTTGAGCCACTGACCCCCTTCACTGTTCCTATGGACTCGGGGTTACTGTTGAGATGGCTGTGCAGGATGCTGCCTATTCCATGATGACCATCATGCGAGTTCGGACTGGCCTGCTTCGGAACACCGACTTCCGTTATATGCCAGCTTCACTTCCGGGAGCGCAAGTGTATCTCCAGGCTATCTATCACTAGTAGAAAAAGGGTCAAACGTGAAGCACATTAGTGCCGGTTTGAATTTGAGCCGGCACTAATGTGTACATTAGTGCCGGTTCCAACGGCTAGCCGGGCCGCTCTCATTAGTACTGGTTCGTGGAGAACCTTTAGCACCGGTTCGTGCCACGAACTGGTACTAAAGTGAGTGGTGGCAGGATGTTGTTAGTCCGGGGCCCCTCCAGCACCTTTAGTACCTGGTCGTATCACGAACCGGTACTAAAGGTCGTCCTAGATAGACCCTTCGTCCACCCGAGCTCGCTCTGTTCTTCCCCTTTCCCCTCTCCTCTCTGTTCTTTTCCCTCTTCCTCTCAAGCTCATCACACATTTTGCCCAAGATTTGAAGGCCCCCATCCATTCAAATGATCACAAAGGTTAGCAACTCTTTCCTTTCATCTCTCATTGCTAGATTAGCTCGTGCAATGCTTTATATAGTGATTGATTTTTGAGTTTAGTAATTTGGGAGGAATTATATATATGTGCTAGTATTTGATTTATATGCAATTTGAGGTCAAAAATAACACTTCGTTTTGCATATGTAGGTGTGGTTTACTTAGTACCTTCTAAATCTCCGTCGTAACCACCGTCGATCTCTCGCAACGTCCCGTCGCCGGCACCACCTTGTGGTGAACCTCTTGTTCATGAAGTTTTATATAAAAAATGATGTTTGTGTGAGTTGGATATATAGTTACTCGTATAATTATCTTACCCATACGTTGTTTGTTATGCATAGTGCCATGGTTTTGATATCCGTCCCCATCGGCCCTCGTCCGGGTTATGATTCGGATGTGGTATATCTTTACCTACTAATAAAGCACCGATGGCTTCTGGTCGTACGTCGTCGGTGTTTTTACAGAAAAGTCCCTGTAATTCTTCATATTCAATCCGCACTCCTCTTCTGAAGGTAAAAACGTTTCGTTCGACAACTTTACAAATAAATCCCTGTAATTTGCGGTATTCAACCCGCGGCCCAGGATGGGCTCTCCTCTCTCTCCCTCGCCTCCCGATCCCAGCCGCCAAGGAGGCACTCCACCCTGCGCGACGCTCGATCCGGAGCCGCGCTGGCGAACGCAGCACTGCACCACCGTTAAGCCTTAGATCCTCCTCTCCTCCGCGCGCCCGAGCTCCTCGCTGTGCGCCGCCCGGGAGGGCTCTCGCTCGCCACTCGACCAAAGCCTCCGCCAGTCGGTCGTCGTTGCACTTGCCGGCGACCTCACTGTCTCCTCCGCGCCGCCGTCCATCTCAACGGAAGGTTAACTAGGCTCGGCTGGGGCGGCTGAGTACCTCCTGTTCGAACAAAGAGAGAGAGAGATAAGAGAGAGCACGGGATGGAGGAAGGGGAAAACGAGAGGAATGAGAGAAAGGAGATGAAGAGGAGGAAGGCAGGGCAGCGCTTGGGAAGCTGGTTCTGGTGGGGCTCGCCAACGTCGAGGTGGCGAGGCGAGGCAGGGATCAGGCGCTGGCTCTCCCGATCCCGATCCATAGGGGATCGAGGCTGGGCGTGGGCGACCGTGGCTGAGGGCCGCCTCTCCCTATCCATCCTTCCTATCTCCGTCGAGGCCATGACCTCACCGGCCAGGCATAGGCGCTCATCGATCTAAAAAAAGGCACCAAACCAATCGAACCTCTCCCTTGTCCCTTTCTTCTCCATCTTCCAATCTCCTCTGTTATGAAGTTCTAACAGTACATCAATACAAGCAACTCTTTTCAGATTAATTAAGGAATCCATGGTGGATGCTTGATGAAGAGTAGGGGGGCAGTTACCGCAGCACATGAGGTCTTTGGCTCCAAGCTCAGCGTGAGGTAGAGGAATAAACTAAATACAGAGGATATATTCATGTATCCGTAGGCCAAATAATGCAGGCCCGAAGGAGACAACTTCCAGCCTGCACAGGACTACCAACACAACTGCTGCTTCAGCTGACGTAGTGATTCGTTTTACTGATATTTATACATTTACTTGTCGTCTAATCTTAGTGGTTCTAACATTTACAGTGTTTTCTTTCACCATATACCATCACTCTGCAGTTATGCAGCAAGCCAAACACCTTTTTTTTCAAGAACAAAGCCAAACACCTTGAATAGTGTTGGCACGCCACAAACTGTTTGACATTTTCCTTTTGGCTTCTCGTTTGGAAATACCTCTTAGAGGCGTTAGGTGTTTATGTGATACTACACTACACTGTGAGACTCCTACAAAGACAAATTTTATTTCAGTTCCATACTCTACAAGACAGAACTTCTAGCATGCTATCGGTATGTATCCAAACTGCTATGCTTAAAGCACCACCAAGAACTATTGCTTTCCGTGGTTCATTACTTCAATCTGCTATGCCTAAAGCAACACCATGCTTCATGTGGATGTTTACTTCAGTCATAACGAACCATTAGAGGATGCAGTACAAAAGCATGTAGAATATGCAATGTAAGTGCTTTTTTTACTAATAGTGTAAGTGCATCTCTATTGACAGCAGACTAGAATCTTACAAACAAACTCCTTTAATTTTCTTTGCATGCAAACAGTACCAATGCTCACATTAGATACTTGAAATGATTTTAGAAGTACATCCCAATATGACCTAAGAAGATATGTCTATCACCAAACAGTGTTGCGTACATTGTAAGGACAGGTTATGGAAGCAACAAAAGAAAGAGTGCATTTGACTTTCATACCACATGAGCATGAATTCGCTCTGTCACTTTGTTTGCTCAAAGATCATAAATACATATTGACTCATTGCTGTTTCCGACAACAAGTTCATGGCCATCTTTTGAAAACTTTATTGAAAGGATTCCAAAGTAGGATTCATCGTCAGCAGCAGAAAAATTCAAACCCTCATGAATGTCCTGCATTATGATAAATAAAATAAGTACTTGTAAGGAAAACAACATATTGCAAAAAGAAAACTGTTCAAAATAATTGGTATAAGCATTGTTTTTTTGCCAAGATAAAGCACATTCATTTGGTAATCATGCAAATGGCAAGCAAGATTTGTTGTGTTTCTTCTTCATTTACATTGGTAAAATGATACCAGAAAGGCATAAAGTGAGACATGCCTTCGAACATTAAGTTTTAGCTATCCAAAGTACTATAGAAAGTATGGAATATGGTACAGTTTTACAAAAGAAACTTTTCATCAAACAATTTCCCTCAGTGCAGCTCGACGGCTAGCTGTTTGAAAAGGGAGGGACAGATGTTATGTGGGGCCAGACCTACAGGAGGGCCACGGCTGTAACTTAAGGGGGTAAGTATGTTCATGTTTTCTATTGCTACAATACAATTTAAACCATCCAACTTCATACAAGTGCTACTCCAAACAGAAGTTGGAATGATTTTTTTATGGATTTTACAAGTTCAGCAGGTTGAGCATTTTTCTGAAACTTCTATGCACAGGGAAGACTAGCCTTAGTCTGAAACTGGGAGGAGCAAGTGAATTAAACGGTACTGAAACATGATCATCTCTCTGTACAGAGGTGAATCTAAATACGGCCATCTCCCTGTACAGATGTAGAACTTTCTTTCTTTCTCTCATTTACCCGCAGCTCAAGGCCAGCAGCAGCAAGCCACAAAGGCAAGCAACATCGGCAAGCAAAACAACCAGCAGCAGCAAGCGGCAAAGCAAGCAGCCAGCAGCGGCAACAACAACAAATAGCAAAGCAAGCCAGTAGCGAACAGTAGCAGCAAGCATCCAGTAGCAGGCAGAGGCGACTCCTCACCTTGCTGTTCATGGCGGCCGGGTCGGACGGATCAGGGAGGCGAGAGGATGAACGGCGTCAAAGGCGGTCAGCGGTCGAGGAAGAATTAGGAGGGACCCGCGCCTTCGAGTCCGTTGTCCAGAAGCAGAGCCCGTCACGGTCCCTGTAGTTGCTCAGGGAGGAGGGTGACCGCCGCGGCCGATGGAACCGAGAAAGGCAGCCTTGGTTCAAGAGGTTCTTGCACGCCGGCGCCGGAAATCACCATTAAAGGGACGGCAGGAGCAACAATGGAGCTAGGGAACAGCCAAGGAGCAAAAACGCACCGGAGAGACGAGGTGGTTCACGGCGATGTCTAGCAGGTGTGCATGTCGGAGCCAGAGGCGTGGATGTCGATCCGGACCGACGGCTGGCGGATCCCGCCGGTCCCTGCGGCTGGCGTTGCAACGGCAAGCGGTGGCGTGGCCCGCGAGCTTGATGAGAAAGGGGATCCAGGCGGGGAAGAAAAGAGTGAGGAGTGAGGTAGCAGAGGGGGAGGAGAAAGATCAAGAGACAGCCGGGCAGGAAGCGGGCGCGTGTCCCTTGAAGATGACGGAGCTGGACTTATCCAGGAGACCCACTGGTCAGTGGCAAAGGAGGGGTTGAGAAAATCAAAATAAAGTTTCCAAGAGTTTTCGGAGAGTATTTCACTGCCTTTTTCGTACATGAATTCAAATCCGCCCCAACTTTGAATTTGAACTATAAATACGTGATATAAAATTCCAATGCTCATGAAATGTTTACTAGAGCTTGTAAATAACACATGACCTCCATTTATATGTTTTCATGAACTTTGAATAAGGAATCATCACCAGACAAATATATCGCAGTTCTGCCATTTTCTTGAATTTGAATAAAAGCACTTGATTCAAATACCATAACTAATTCAAAAAAATTAGGATATAACATATGGGTGAAATATGACATGTAGGAGCTAAGATAACATTGAGGTTAAAAATTTCGGTGACTAGGCATGCACTCATTCAATTAGGATCAGATTTGAGCATAAGGGCATCTCCAACGACAACTCGTAAACTTTCTTCCGCATCCGTCCGCGGACAAGGGCGACCAGTCCGCGGACACGGATGCGGGAGGCCGACATTCAGCGCTAACCGCATACATCCGACCAACAGTTAGAACCAACTTCATGAAATTCGATCAAGCTGGGCGGATTTCATTCAAATTCGAATATAATTTACATTAACAGACGATATTTCAATCGTTTTACTAAAAAACACTACACCCTATATCAAATGAACACCTCGTAAGCTTGGCCGCCATGTCCTGCCGCACCACCATCGACATACGTGCCATCAACGGCGGCGGTGTTGTCGTGCCTTATGCTCGCCGAGGAGCCACTCCGCCTCCTGTTGCGCGGTGCGAAGGGTCGCCTTGGCCACTGCCGAAGGCACTGGCGGCACCGTGCCGGCGGCCTTGCCCCTGCTGGCGTTGGCGGAGCAGTTGCTAAGCGACCACTCCTCGCCATTCTTAGCGAGCTCGCTGTCAACACGGTGGTGGCCCCTGGCGGACGTCTCTGCGGTGGTGGCGGTGCGGTCGAGCGCCCACGCAGCAGCGAGGTCTGTGTCGTTGGGGACCCATCCCGACGTCACGTCCGTCTTGGCAAACGCTTATTGGTGACCGACATTGCGCCGGTTGTACCTTGCCTTCTGTCGCACCGTGCGCTCGGCCTCGGACACCATGGCTAGAGAGCCGGAGGCACCGCCGTAACCACCGCTTCCCAGGTAGTGGAAGATGCGGCCACGTGCCTTGGAGGATGTAATTTGATTGAGCTTCCCGAGAAGACTGCCAATGAGAGAAAATTCCAAGGTATAGAAAATAATAATCAACTTTCGGTTCTCGGTCAGGGAATCGATCACAACAGTTAACCTAATGAACCTCGGGTCCTTCTCTCTCACACACTACATATGTCTCACATTAAATATGGACAATTAGTGGAAGTTGGAATAAAACTATGGAGATTGCAAACCAGATAATGCATACATTTCTTACCCATTTGCAAAGATGGTTTGGCTTAAAGTATAATTATTTTTCATGTTGGGAATAATTGATGCGGGTTGCTAATCAAATCATCACATTTGTGTTTTAGGCAATTATTATTGGGTAGGAGTATTATTTAGTTTTTTTTCTCCCGTTGCAACGCACGGGCATGTTTACTAGTTCTCTTTTAAAACTATTCATTGCATTTCGTGTTTATGACAAATTATGCCCATCAAGTTGACATAGATATTTGTATGTAGGAGGTAGTTGAACCCAAAATTCCAACCGACCCTATTGTCGAGAGGTTAAATTTAGTTGAAAGAGAAAACGAGGATTTGAAGGAAAAATTGAAAAGAATTGAGGGGGAGAAGATGGAATTGGAGTTGCATGTTGCCGATGTCGTCGATGATCACAAGATTAAGATGGAGAAAATGAGCTTGAAGATTAGAAAGATTAGAAAATATGCCATTCATAGTGAGGCTTGGTATCATTATGCTGTTGGGTCAATTGTTACCTTAGTTGCGATCTTGATTGCATTTGTTGTTGCATTTAAATTCTTTAGCTAGAGAGTGATTTGCTTGTTGCATTGAAGTGTTGTATGCTCTTTATGTATGAACTTTATGTATTGTATTAATTTGATGTTTTCGGTGATGTGTATTGAAGATGATCCAGCAATGGATGTACGATGACCCGATGCTCTCCCGAGTTCATTAATGGCGTGCATACTTTTCTGTTTTTATGCATTGCCCATGTGCTGGCTGAGGCAAACAAGCGAGCGGATGGTTTTATTCATTGTCCATGTGCTGGCTGTAAGAATGGTCGCAATTACTCTACGTCAAGAACCATTCACGTCCACCTGTTTGAGTCCGGTTTCATGCCCCACTATAATGTTTGGACCAAGCATGGAGAAAGAGGGGTTATGATGGAAAACAATGAAGAAGAAGAGGACGGCGACAGCTATCCTGGCCATGGATTCCCTGAATACGATGATACAACAATGAGGGAAGAAGCTGAGCCAGTAATGCGGGAAGAAGCTGAGCCGGCAATGCGGGAAGAAGCTGAAGAAGAGGCATCGGATGAGCCCGTTGATGATCTAGGTCGGGCCATTGCCGATGCAAAGAGAAACTGCGCAAGTGATTTGGAGAAGAAGAAGTTTCTCCTCTGCTTCTTCTCCTCTCCCCCATCGCCCGCCGCCCCCGTCTCCATAACCCTTGTCGCCGCCCTCGTCCCCATCGTCGCCGCCACGTCGTCCCCGTCCACATCGTCCCCGTCATCCCCGTCCCCGTCATCGCCACCCCATCCCCGTCGTCGCCGCACTGGCCCGTCCCCATCGTTGCCGCCCAGTCCCTGTCCCCGTCGTCGCCATCCCCGTCATCGCCGCGCCCATCGCCGTCCCCGTCGCCACCCCCCATCGCCTCTCGCCTCGCCGGTGAGCACACACACACAAACATTTTTTAGTTTTTTAGTTATAGAAATAGTTATAAAAATGTTAGAAATTTTTGTTTTTTAGTTATAGAAATAGTTAGTTATATAGCATTGTTAGAAATGTTAGAAATTTTTCTGTTTTTTAGTTATAGAAATAGTTATAAAATAGTTAGAATTGTTTGAAATTTTTCTGTTTTTTAGTTATAGAAATAGTTATAAAAAAGTTAGAAAATTTTCTTTTATTTAGTTATAGAAATATTAGAAATACAAATGTTAGTTATATATATATAGAAATGTTATAATTTTTTTTCCTGTTTTTTAGTTATAGAAATATTAGAAATGTTATATAAATGTTAGTTATATAGCATAGTTAGAAATGTTATAGGAATGTTAGTTATATAGAAATGTTAGAAATTTTAGTTATCAAAATCCAATCATTAAAAAATGTTACTTTTTGCGGGCATATAGCTAGTATTTGTTCCCGATAATGCCCGGCCCGCATCCTCGCTGTCGACCTGTCCACGACGACGTCCGGCTGACCCATGTCCGGGACTGGGCTCCGCCGGGCTGGCACTGGGAGGTGCTGCCTGGAGGGGCGCGCCGCTTGATGAGGAACCCGGCCCCGGGTCCCGTCGTCGACCCTGATCTCGTTTGGTGGCGTTCGCATGGGCCAGTTTCGGTGTGGAGGGAGCCGGCCCCGCCGGAGGTGGTACGTCGCCGTGTCAGGGAGGAGGACGAGCACGTCCATCGCTACATGGTTGTGTTAGAGGGAGGCAGGTTCTCCAATACCTGGCAGTTTCTTCAGGGATCTCACTTCAGCTATGATCCTGTGAGGGTTCCTTCTCTTTAGGTGTCCACCGCCCGCGCCGCAGGAACCGCGAGTGTCCTAGATTCTTCTGTAGTATTCGATCTTTATTAGCTACCTAGCCAGTGATGTACTCGATATATAATATTCGAGACGATGTATTCGAGATTATATATTATTCGAGACGATGTATTCGAGATTATATCTCTTATTCGAGACGATGTATTCGAGATTATATCTATTATTCGAGACGATGTATTCGAGATTATATCTATTATTCGAGACGACGTATTCGAGATTATATTCAATGATGCTTATTATGTACTATGATTGATTCAGTTTTTCCTTATTAATTGATTGCATCCATGCATTGTAATTTGAATATATTTCTTTTGGATTAGTTAAACAAAACCTATGGTGGACAATACCGGCAGAGAGGGAGAAGAGGCCCTATTCAATATCATACGCAATCCTCGCGGGCCAGATGATGATCAGAATGAAGAAGATTATGACGGCTCCGAATATCTAAACAACACCGAGGAGGGTGATATGATATTCGATCACGATGACCGAATTGATGAAGTCGTGAACTATGAACATGACGAAGAAAATGTTGATCTTGAAACAACAAAGACCAGCGAGGTATATATATTTATATAAGCAGGCATCTGGTGATCATCACATGTTTTAAATGACTTGAAGATATATTAACGAATTGATCTTTCTTCTTTCAGCGATCCGGATCGAGCAAATCTTCAGGCAATAGGACGAAACGAGGCCCGGACAAAAAGTTGAAGGAGGGCGTAAAGTACAATATCGAGGCAATCAGACCTAATGGCGAACCATTCACGCCTAAGAAGATATCGGACAAGTTCGTTCGTCAGTGCGGAGTTCTTGTGAAGGACCAACTCCCGATCTCCCTTCAAGAATGGACAGAGCCATCAAAGCCACGTCCAGGAGTTACTTTTGTCGATGACAGACAAAAACATTTTCTTTGGGAAACGCTCATGGAACATTTCACCCTAGCAGATCATTTCACAAATGCAGATGTGGAGAAAGTCAAGGATGCTGCTCTTAGGAAGATGGCGGTTGCATTCAAGAACCACAAGATTCGTGAATGGGCCAAGTACGTCAACGGAGGAAGGAAGACTCCAGTATTCGAGGGAACACTAGAGAACCAAAGTGCTCATTGGGACGATTTCGTGAAATTCAAGGATTCGGAATTATCTAAGGAACGGTCGAGAATAAACAAGGCCAATGCCGCAAAAAAGGATAAGTTCCAGAAGCTGGGGCCAGGTGGCAATGCGGTGGGAATGCCTAAGTGGGATAAGTCTGAGAAAGAGATGCTGGATGCAGGTGTCACTCCAGAAACATTGAGCTGCCCCCCCAGGTGCAGGACTTGGTTCTATGCGCATGGGGGGAGTTGGACCCGAAGACAGGCAAAGTTTCCAAGAAGGCATGTCTGGACGGAGCCGAAGATAAGCTACTTGTTGCAATAGAAGAGGCTCGATCCGCGTTGTTCGAGCCCAACAGAGAGAACGACGAGCTTACACGTGCCCTGGGAAATCCTAAACACCCAGGAAGAACACGAGGCATGGGCGCTATTCCGTGGTATGAGGGGTTTTTAGACTGGAACGCCGACTACAGAACCCATGCGATAAAGAAGATTGCGGAGGATAAGAAGAGGAAGATGGAGGAGGAGCAGAGGAAGCTAGACTATGAACGCCTTCAAGGCCTAGAATCAGCGCACGTGGACTTGGCAATCAAATTCCAGCGGCAGCAGGAGCTAATCGACTCACTTAACCAGCAAAGGGGGTCTCAGAAGCTAGCGGATGATCCACCAATGGATAGCACCCTCCCATCCATGCCGAGAAGCAGCGTGGGTTCCGCCCCGGGCGATGCATTGCTGGATAGCTACCCAGTGGATGACATCATGGAGAACACTAATTGCGAGCTACACTTCAAAATGAAGAACATATCCATGAAGGTGGCGGACGCCCTTGCTTTTACAAATCCCCCGGAGGCAACCTTCCATTGCAACCCGATTCCAGCGGACTATGCTCATGTCTTGGTTGATGAGGTGGTGGACCAATATTCTGGGCTAGAGCTTGACATTCCTGGAGGTGACGATGAGCACACACTAGGAGAGGCCAACCATCGTATCATCCTATGGAGAAAGGATTGCATCATCTTTCGAAGGCCACCGACACCGCGTCATCCGACTCCTTGTCGCAGTCCGCCACCGAGTCAGCAGACTCCCACTCCTCCAAGTCCACCAACGTGTCAGGCCACTCCTCCTCCAAGTCCGGCACAGCTTCAGGCCACTCCTCCTCCAAGTCCGGCAAAGCGTCAGGCCACTCCTCCTCCAAGTCCGGCACAGCTTCAGGCCACTCCTCCTCCAAGTCCGGCATAGCTTTAGGCCACTCCTCCTCCTCCAACTCAGCGACGTCAGCCGTCTTCGCCACCTCAGCAATCACGGAAGAGAGCCGCCTCAGCTATGGTGCGTAGCGGTACAAGTCGAGGTAGTACTGCAGGTACATGCGGAGGCAAGCGATTTCAATATGGTCCAAGCCTCGCGCCTCTTCCACAGAGGCCTTACGACAAGTCCGAGGAGGAAAACGTAGCCATATTGAAGGCCGAGGTGGAAGCCCATTTTGCACCGAAACCGCCACCGCCGCCAAGGGAGAAAGTGCCTGTGGAAAAGATTGACCACTTCATTCGTATGGCTAGACCACCAGCTCCCAAGCCTATTGACACAGACTATGAGCGCCACCTCAGGAAGTTAAATCGAGCACAACTACAGAAAGAGGCGAGCTCGAGCTCGAGCAAATCAGCTGGCAAAAAATGCGGTAAAACCGTTCCCCAACTGGGAGAACAGGCGGCACAATCAATCCCCCCGCTTGTTGTGCCAACAACACATGAGAGTAGGCGCGCCCAATATTATTGTGGGAAAACCATTAACGTCCCCGGGGTGGGCGATGTGGTAATAACCGAGGAGCATATTGCACAGGCTGAATCGATCGGGATCACTGTTGGACAACTCCTCGATATCGAGCCCATGTCTCCGACTAGAGAGGAGGAAATAAAACGGAAATATGCCCGGGGCCAACCTTTGGTCGATCCAGAGGAGGTCAATAAACTCCCAACGAGAATGTATGCATTGCATCAATGGTACGTGGACATTACCAAGATTTCCAATCGAGAGTCCCTCATGGTGAATGTCAACGAGGAGCATTACTACCATAAGAAAGCTATGACCGTTGAGTATTCAGAACTTTTTCAGCTATACAATAAAGACGCACTCGACAAATCTATCGTCAGTTGCTATTATGTGTAAGTGATTTCTTTCTGTAATTTAAGTCTCAAGCTAGCTGATCTTTTTGATCAATCATTACCTGTAATTATCCTCACTATATTCTTTTCTGTGGTATTATGCAGGATGAATATTTATGAAATGAAAAAATGTGGACGCTATGGCATTGGGTTCGTTGACCCAAATACCATTAATGAATACACATGGAAAATAGATCCATATCACGCAAAATGTGTAGAGGAAAGCATGCTACAGTTCTTCAAGGAACTCAAATACAATGAAGATATACTACGTCCTTACAACTTCCAGTGAGTCACACTGTCTTGTACTACAAATTCTGTTTTTCCCTACTAGCTATGGCTACATGTTTTTGCTTACATATGCCCGCTTAATTAAGACATGCAAACGTGTGTGCATGCAGATTTCACTAGATCTTGTTAATCATTAAAGTTGATGGAGGAACAACTGAAGTACTAGACTCGCTACTTAAGAAAGCAAGTGACTTCAGCATTGTGAAGGGGATAGTCAATAGGTAATTTCAATCATTATTAACTATATCTCGGCCTATTTAATTAGTTCGTCATTTCTTGATAACAACTATTTAATAACCCATTTATTCATTTTCTTTGTCGGCGGGCAGGGCTTGGACAAAGTTCATCAGGGTCACTCCAGGCCCATGGAAACAAAGTCTGAAATGGTATCGACCCAAGGTAAGTAATTAAGTAGTACTAGCTAGATGCCATCTCTTTAATTATCATGCTTGATTAATTATTATCTGATCAAAATTCCATTCTCGTAAAGGCCCTGAAGCAGGCGCCGGGGAATGATCTATGTGCATACTACATTTGTGAGAACATTCGCATCATGGCGTCTGAAAGGAGCAAATCTCAAAGACAGGAGTGGGTACGATATCGATTGTCAGAACACTATTCACAATTTTTACACCATTATCGATATCTAGTCACACAACTAATACACATGCATATTGATCTCCTTCTTAACAGTTCAAAGAGGTGCGGGACAAGCTCCTAGCACAGGACCGCATAGAAGCAATTCAAGAGGAGCTCGACCATGTCATAGATCCCAAAGGAGAATACTATTACCCGCTACCGCCCCCATGAACCACTTCCAATTGTTATCGTGCTCCGAAGGCACCAATTAGCTAGGCTAATGCCACTGGTTCCGAAGGCACCAACTAGGAGAAATTGTATATATATATACATGTGTGTATATATGTGTGAATTAATTAATGGTGGTTGTGAGACATTCGATGATATATATATATATATATTATGATCGGTTCTACTAGAAATTCTATTTATATATATGCATAACGTGTACAATATGTAGTATCGTAAAATACCAGCAAACGAAAAAGAATTAAATGGAAAACACAAAATTAAATGAAAAATAAATCATAAACCCAAAACACCCCCAACATTTTAATACTGGTTGGTGACACCAACCGATACTAAAGGGCTCCTTGCCCCCGAAGCTGGCTCGTGCCACGTGGTTGCCCTTTAGCACCGATTTGTGCTCAACCGGTACTAAAGGGGGGGGGGCTTTAGTGCCTACATTTTAGCGCCGGTTACCAAACCGGCACTAAAGGGCCTTACGAACCGGTGCTATTGCCCGGTTCTGTACTAGTGTATGCTGACCCCACACATGAGGAGTCACTACTCCACACCACTGCCGAGATGCTCGAGGATAAGGACCGCGAAAATCGGGCCTTGCGTATGGAGCTTTTTAACTCTCATGCTGATCACTGGGCCACTTTGACTCGGTTTGCACCGGCGGTACAGGCAGGATACATGGATCTGAGGGATCTGTACCCTGTACGATCTGGATTGCAGATTGTATGGAGTGGCGCGATGTGGGAGGCATCACCCTCCTCGTGGTCGCCGTCTGCCACCACCTGTGGGACCAAGGCCACATCTGAGTCCCTTTGGTCCGCAAGTTCCGCAGGACCGTCTGTTCCCAGATGATCATGTTCCACTTCCAGGTTTTGGTGGCGACTTCTATGAGGATTACTACGGAGCCGTCTGAGCTAGTAGTAGTCTCACTAGTATTGTAGTAGTTGTATTCTCCACAGTCCTGCGTGACCGTGGGATATGGCTTGGTGTGTATCACGCTCCGAAGGTGTAGGAAAAATAATGTATAGGAGCTTGGAATGCCTTCGATGAGATGTAATGTCTTTCACCGTAGTTGTACTCTAGCCTGGGCTTGTACTAAACTATGTACGGTGTGTATGACCAATGGTATATATATATGGCAGTTTCTATATTACCATGTCGTGCAATGAACATCTCTGCATTCCGTGTTATCCATTACATTCTGCACTTCCTTGCTAAGTTTGTGCCATCCTTATCTAAACCGTTGTCTTGTTTTCTCCTAGGATGGTCAACACCCACAGCAACCCTGCTGCCCCGGAGCAGGGGGAAGCCAGTGCAGCTAGGGGTGAAAATCTGCCTCACCCACCTTCTCTGGCCGAAGTGATGCTGGAGGCGGAAAGAAACAAGCGTGAGACTAACCGCTTGCTGGAGCGGATTGAGCAGAACACTGCACGCCATCAGGGAAATGACTTGGTGTCAATCAATGACTTCATCAAGTTGTACCCACCAAAGTTTAATCATTCCGTCGAGCCCCTCGACGCGGATGACTGGCTTCGCAGCATCACCCACAAGCTACGTTCTGCCAACGTAGCCGAAGCTGATAAGGTTACTTATGCTGCCTATCACCTCGAAGGCCCTGCTAGCCTTTGGTGGGAAAATTTTGAAGCTATGCGCCCGGTCGGCCAAATCACTACTTGGGCTGAATTTAGTGAGTCTTTCCGTGAGCATCACATTTCGGAAGGTCTCATGGATCGCAAGAGGGAAGAGTTCTGCAATTTCACCCATGGAAGACTGACTGTGGATGCATATAGCCGTGAATTTGGGAATCTGGCACGATATGCTCCTGAAGAAGTATCTACCAACACTAAGAAGCAGGCAATGTTCCGCAAGGGACTTAGCCCTGAGCTTCGCCGCGATCTTCGTCTGCACGAGTGCACCTCCTTTCAGAAGTTGGTCAACAAAGCCATCAGTGCTGAGACAGGCCAGTCTAATTATGACGCTTCACGGAAGCACTCTCGTGATTTTGGCTCTTCATCCGGCTCTGGATCTCAGAAGTGCCGGGTGTGGATTCCAAGCATGGCACTGCCACCCAGGTTCATTCCAAGGCCATCCTTTAAGGCGCCTCGTCCCAACCAGCAGTTTGCACCGCCCAAGCCCTATGGTGGCCCCGTTGCTAATGCTGCTCCACGCCCCAATGTTGTGACATGTTTCAAGTGTGGAGAGCCGAGTCACTATAGTCGAGAGTGTCCTCGGAACAACAACCCCAATCAGTCTAGAAAGTCTGTTGGCCGTGGTAAGCCAGCGGGAAAGGCATTCTACGCCAAGCCGGTCACCACTACACGTGGCCATGTCAACTATGTTTCAGCCGAGGAGGCTCATGATGATCCTAATGTCGTCCTTGGTACGCTCCTTGTTAATTGCCATCCGGCATCTGTTCTTTTCGATACTGGAACATCTCATTCATTCATATCCGAGAACTATGCTCGATTGCATAACACGACATTCTATGACATGCCCACTTCCATGGTAATCCAAACTCCGGGTTCCAAATGGCAAACTTCTAGAGTAAGCCATGGGAACGAAATTCTTGTCGAAAGACTTGTCTTCCTTGCATCCTTAATAGCTCTCAAGTCCTCGGACATAAACATCATCTTGGTTATGGACTGGATGTCAGCTCATTATGCGAAGATTGATTGTGCCACTAGAACCGTTCAACTTACTCACCTATCGTGCAAGACAGTCAATGTCTTAACTCGAGTGGCCAAGCACCAGCTTTATTCCCTAAATGCCAACCCCCTTCCAGACCTTGTGGATATTCCGGTAGTCTGAGACTTTCCGGATGTCTTTCCAGAAGAACTGCCAGGTGTTCCACCTGACAGGGATGTCGAGTTCGTGATAGACCTTGTTCCAGGAACCGTTCCAATTTCTAGAAGACCCTATAAGATGGCACCCTTAGAACTAGCCGAGCTTAAGAACCAACTCGACGAGTCCTTGAAAAAGGGTTTCATCCGTCCTAGTTCCTCTCCTTGGGCTTGCCCCGTTCTCTTCATCAAGAAGAAGGATGGAATGGATCGGATGGTTGTAGATTACCGACCTGTCAACTTGGTCACTATCAAGAACAAGTATCCGCTTCCCAGGATCAACGATCTCTATGACCAGCTCGCTGGATCCTCAGTCTTTTCCAAGATGGATTTGAGGTTGGGCTACCATCAAATCAAAATCAGAAATGGGGACATTCCCAAAACGGCCTTTGTTACTCGTTATGGCCAATACGAGTACACCGTTATGTCCTTCGGTTTAACCAATGCCCCAGCCACCTTCTCTCAGTTAATGAACTCGGTCTTCATGGAGTATTTGGATAAATTCATCGTAGTATACCTCGATGACATACTCATCTACTCCAAGAATGAAGAGGAACATGCCGAACATCTAAGGCTGGTATTGACGAAACTTCGAGAGCATCGCCTTTATGCCAAATTCTCCAAGTGTGAATTTTGGTTGCCAGAAGTGACCTATCTAGGCTATGTAATCTCTGGTAAGGGTATTGCTGTCAATCTCAAACGAGTTCAAGCCGTCCTTGATTGGACTCCACCTGAGACGGTCAAGCAAGTTCGGAGCTTCCTTGGCTTAGCGAGCTATTGCCGCCGCTTCGTCGAGAATTTCTCCAAGGTTGCTAAACCCTTAACTGAACTCCTCAAGAAAGATAAAAGGTTCGAGTGGACCCCACAGTGCGAGTTCAGCTTTCAGGAACTGAAAAGACATCTGACATCTGCTCCCGTACTGGTACCACCAGATTTCTCCAAGGACTTTATTATCTATTGCGGCGCCTCATGACAAGGACTAGGTTGCATACTCATGCAAGATCGTCAGGTAATTGCCTATGCTTCACGGAAATTACACCCACATGAGGAAAATTATCCCACTCATGATTTAGAGCTTGCAGCTGTAGTCCATGCACTTAAAACTTGGCGACATTACCTCCTCGGTAATCGTTGCGAGATCTTCACCGATCACCAAAGTTTGAAATATATCTTCACCCAACCGGATTTGAATCTCAGGCAAATACATTGGGTCGAGTTGATCTCGGATTATGACTTAGGAATAACTTACACCCCGGGCAAAGCCAATGTCACGGCTGATGTGCTAAGTCGTAAATCTTATTGTAACAACCTGATGTTACAACAAAGTCAACCACTTCTCCACGAGGAATTTCGTAAGCTCAATCTTCACATTGTTCCTCAGGATTTCTATCCACCCTGGTGGCGAAGCCTAACCTTTTGGATCAGATCATAACCGCCCAGCGGTATGATAAGGGCATATCCCAGATTAAGGAAAACATCGCTAGCGGAGTTGCTAAATGTTTTTCCATGGATGAGCGAGGTGTTGTCTCTTCGAGAACCGCTTGGTGGTTCCCAAGAAACAACATTTACGCCAGTTGATTCTTAAGGAAGCTCATGACTCCCCTCTCACCATTCATCCCGGTAGTACTAAAATGTATCAAGACCTACGCTAGAGTTTTTGGTGGACTAGGATGAAGAGAGAAATCGCTCAATACATTGCTAATTGCGACGTTTGTCGTTGTGTTAAAGCAGAGCATCAACGGCCTGCTGGCACCCTTCAACCATTGGCTATTCCTGAGTGGAAATGGGATAAAATCAGTATGGATTTCATTACTGGGTTTCCCAGGACCAAGAGAGGGAATAATGCCATCTTCGTCGTGATCGACCGTCTTTCCAAAGTAGCCCATTTCCTACCTGTTCGCTAGAGTATCACCGCTAGCCAGCTAGCTGATTTATACATCTCCTGAATAGTGTCTCTTCATGGTGTTCCATTGGAAATTAACTCAGACCGTGGGAGTCTCTTCACCTCTCGATTTTGGGAAAGTTTCCAAAATGCTATGGGAACTTGTCTCTCTTTTAGCACCGCCTTCCATCCTCAATCAAGTGGTCAAGTAGAGCGAGTCAATTAAATTCTGGAAGATATGGTCCGAGCTTCTGTCATCTCATTCGGAATGGGTTGGGAGAAATGCCTTCCATTCGCGGAGTTTGCTTATAACAATAGTTATCAAGCTAGCTTGGGCAAAGCTCCTTTCGAAGTTCTCTATGGACGAAAATGTCGAACGCCTCTTAACTGGTCAGAAACCGGGGAAAGGCAACTCTTTGGCCCGGATATGATTCAGGAAGCAGAAGAGCAGGTTCGCGTTATTCGTGAGAAATTGAAAACAGCCCAATATCGTCGAAAGAGCCAATATGATCGTAAACATAAGCTCATGACTTATGAAGTCGGCGAGAAGGCTTACCTTCGGGTTACTCCGTTAAAGGGAACCCATCGTTTCGGTATCAAAGGCAAATTGGCTCCTCGCTACATCGGACCCTTTCGCATTCTTGCCAAATGAGGAGAAGTTGCCTACCAATTGGAACTACCTTCGCATCTTTCCAGAGTTCACGATGTCTTCCACGTTTCTCAACTCAGGCGTTGCTTCGCGGATCCTATCTATGGAGTGGACCACGAAACGCTTGATCTACAAGATAACCTATCATATCGGGAATATCCCGTTCGTATCCTTGATCAAGCCAAGCGTACCACTCGACGCCATAATATCAAGTTTCTCAAGGTTCAATGGTCACACCATTCCGAGAAAGAGGCCACTTGGGAAAGGGAGGATCGTCTTCGACTCGAGTACCCCACCTTCTTCCTGGAGGATCCTAAATCTCGGGACGAGATTCTTTTGAGTGGGGGTGAGTTGTCACACCCTAGCTAGTTCAAGCATTAGAGTGTGCATCATGTTTAAATTTCTCTTAAATTTTAAATGGGGATGACAGAACCCCCAGCACCCCCCTGGAACAACTAGGGTTTACTAAAAACTTTTTCAATGAACCTGAAATGCCCTTCTAAAAAGCCAACCCTTTTTGTTTTGGGTTAAAACCTTTGACGAAAATGGTGCACATTTTTCTAGAACATCTTAAGGTCATTGGATTAATTCTTATAGTATTTGCATTTGGGCATTTAAAAGCTATAAAATATTTTAAATGCTCAAATAATCATAAACTAAAATGTTTGCTGTTGGATATATTCTAAGCAGTGGCCATGATTAATTTTATGATTTTTGGAAATGCCCTGACATTTTTAATAAAGCCCTGAAGTTATAGAAATAATAGAATAAATAAAAACAGAAAAAGGAGAGAGAGAACAGAGACTTACCTGGCGCAGCCCAGTTGGCCCACCGGCTCGGCCCAGTCCACTGGCTCCTGCCAGTCGTCCTCCTCCACTCGCCAGGAGAACGAGAAGCGCGTGGCCGGCGCCCGCGGCCACACGCCGGCCACCTCCTGCTTCCACCGATGCCCCGGACGCGCCTACGAGTGCCACGCACTCCCCCACGTCCCCCTCTCATTCTCCCCACTCTCCCCGTGGCCCTCTCCCCCTCTCTGGCTGTCTCCCCATTCCCTGCCGAGCGCAGCCGTCGCCGCCGACAAGCTCCACTACAGCCACCGCCGTCCACTCGTTGCCTCGCCGTGCCAAGAAGCTCCACCGCCGTCCGCTGCTTTGCCTCGACCCATCCCCGAGCGCTCGCTCGCCCCGGAGACGCTGCACCGAGCTCGTCTTCAACCTCGGTCGCTGGAGATCCCCCTCGCCGCCCCGCTTGCTCTAGCTCTTCCCCGAGCTCGCCGTTCGCTCCCCTGCACCCACAGTGAGCTACTGACCCGTTTCCCCCTCTCCCCGCGCTCGTCCGCGTCCTCTAACCACCATGGCCATCGGAGCCGAAGCTCGCCACCACCACCGCACGTCACCGTCGTGGCCACATCCACGTTGGGTCGCAATCGAGTACGCCTTCGTCTTCAACGCACTTGCAGGAGCCCGTAGCACCGCCGCACGCCCCTCGCCGTGCCTGCTAGCGACTAGTTAAACCTCGCCCGAACTCCGGCTGCCGCGGACGTGCTCGCCGCCGTCATCTCCGGCCACCCCAGCTCCACCTACTGCCACCACTCGACGTGGCTCACTCCCCGCATCACGTAGATGGTCTCCGCCGTCCTTTTGTTCGCCGGAGTGCAAAACCCGAGCCCCTCCGCCGCGTCTGGCCTCGCCGGCGGCTAAACGCCGGCGAGTTTGACCACTCTTGACCATGGACTGACCCGTGGGCCCAGGTTGACTTCCCCCCTGAGCCTATGAAAGGTGGGGCCAGCCTGCTAATTAGTTTAGGATTAGTGTTAACTAATTTTAATTAGTTTAGACACTGACATGTGGGCCCAGGCCCCACTGATAGTTTATTAGTACTAATTTAATCCTGTTAATTAGCTGAGACACTGACAGACAGGGCCCACCAGTCAGGTTTGACATGGCCGACCCAGTTGACCCGCTGATGTCACACCTATCTCATGCTGACGCATTAATTCAATTACTGGAATTATTCTTATATAGGAAATTCCAGAAAATAGCCAAAACTTCTAAAAATCATAGAAAATCAACCGTAGCTCCAAATCAAACAAGTTATATATGAAAAATGATCAGAAAAATTCAATCTATCTATCTGTAATTGTTTCATGCATGACAAAACAAGTTAACCTTGCTGTTTAAGCAGAATAAGATAATGCACTAATAAGGCCATGTTAAATGAGCTAACATTTGAATCTTTGATTCAAATGAGCTCATTCCTTTCTGTTTTAGCTTGCATTAGGCCAAGACACTTTCATTTTGCCATGTCATAGCATGCATCATATTGTTGCATATTGTCATGTGTTGATCATGTTCAGTGTGTCTTTCGTGGTAGGTTCTGCCTCCGAGGATAACCCTGAGTATCCGTCTGAAGGGCAGTACCCTAGTACCACTACAACAGGCAAGCAACCCATTGATCATTCTGATACAAACCCATGTTCTCGCTTCTGCTCTTGTTTACTGCATTAAGACAATGCGATTCAAACTGCTGTGTGCTATGGTAGTTGAACCCTTATCCTCTGCATGACCTGTCATTTCCACAGTAACTAGATGAAACCCACTAGCATGTGTAGGAGTTGATTGCGCCATGTTTGTGTTTCCTACCTTGCTATGCCTGCTATGCTTAGAGTTGTGTCAGGTCTGGTTCATCTGGGTGATGGGCTAGAGTGAAATGATTATGTCGGTAATGTGAGGGATGTGTTGAATATGTTTTGGTAAAGGTATCGATGAGAGGCCATGTAGGAGTACATGGTGGGTTGTTTCATTGAGGCCGTCCATAAGAACTGAGATCTGTATATGTGTTTTTAAGAATCAGCTACGACCATGCATTGGGATCCTTAATTGACCCTATCGGCTTCTTAATCACCCTAGTACTCTGTCCAGGAGTTGCAGTTAGTTTCTGGTGTTTGTAGGTTATGTGTTGGCGGCCGTGCGTAGCGCTGACCCTACGGGTGGGCTATGTTGCGGTAGATACACCGTGGCACGGTGTACCGAGTCACCTGTTTGGTGTCTCGGGAACCCTGTTCACATTGTTCGGGGCCGTATGTGGAAACCTCGGCCGGACTCCCTACGGATGGAACCTGAATAGACGATAAACCTGTACTAGAGGCTTGAGTGTTTAGGTAGGCCGTGGACGACACCCTTGTTGGGCTTCCGCTTGAAGGTTGCCGAGTACATGTCGTGTAAACGGTGGTAAGTGGTGAAAGCGTGTATGAAGAAGTACACCCCTGCAGGGTATAAAACTATTCGAAGAGCTGCGTCCGCGGTAAAGGACTACTTGGTTACCTATACAGTTCATAGACAAGCTAATGGATACTACTAAAAGACTCAAGATAAGTGTGAGTACCGAGGATGGCCCTCTCGTAGGATGACGAGGGAGGATCCCTGGTGGAGTATTGTGTTGGTGATTAGTGGACTCGTGTGCGAAAGCTATTTTACTAGTCGAGTTTCGTAGGATAGCTTAGCCAAGAGTCAAAGCTGGCTTGCTGCAATAACCCCACCACCTTCTTGAGAATGAGCATGTATAGTAGGTTCTGATGTAAGGCTTGCTGGGTACCTTTGTACTCATGTTTGCTTAACTACTGTTTTCAGACGACAACACCGCCCCCTCCGATGGGTTTTATGTAGACCTCGATGTCGATGAGTGACTAGCCACCCAGGTGGTGATCCTGGCCATGGAGGGCCCTATGTAGATAGACATGCTTCGAGAAGCCTTCTTGCTTTCTAGTGTCTGTACTTAGACTATTTGCTTCCGCATGTGCTTGTATGCTTGTATGACTTGAGTGTCGGGACATGTGACCCCTATCTGTATGAACATGTTATGTATGGCTCTTTGGAGCTTTTAAATAAAGTACTTGAGTTGTAGAGTTTTGTGGTGATGCCATGTTGTATGTACTCATATCGGGCATATTGTGTGTATGATTGAAATGCTTGGTATGAGTGGGATCCGACAATCTAGTTGTTTATCCTTGGCAGCCTTTCTTATGGGGAAATGTAGTCTAGTGTTCCTCGAGCCATAGTAGTCCGCTATAGCCCAGTTCACCGGAGTCTTGCTAGCCTAGCACTACTGCTCAGGACACTTGACTGGCCGGCATATGTTTCACTTTGTTCCTATGTCTGTCCCTTCGGGGAAATGTCACGCGGTGACATCCGGAGTCCTGCCTAGCGTGCTACAGCCCAGGTTCCCCGGAGTCCTGTTAGCCCAGTGCTACAGCCCGGATTCACTCGATGATGACCGACATGCTCAATGTGATTCATGCATGCCTGTCTCCATAGGTATGCACCGCTTTGGGTTCATGACGAGCCATGTCGGCCTAGGTTCTTTGTCATATGGATGCTAGCGACACTATCATATACGTGAGCCAAAAGGCGCAAACGGTCCCGGGCCATGGTAAGGCGACACCCGTGGGGATACCATGCGTGAGGCCGCAATGTGATATGAGGTTTTACCGGCTAGATCGATGTGACTTTGAATCGGGGTCCTGACAAAAGGCCATAGAGAGAGATAAGTTGAGGGTGGCAAGAGCTTACAATAAGAGGGTCAAGTCGAAGAATTTTTAAAGTTGGCGATCTCGTGTGGAAGGTGATTCTACCAATTGGTTCAAAAGACAGAAAATTCGGGAAGTGGTCTCCAAGTTGGGAAGGTCCTTTTAAGATTATAAGGATAGTTCCTGAAAACTCATATTTGGTGGAATCCATACAAGGCACCTTACTACCTCGAGTTCTGAATGGCAAATATTTAAACAAGTACCACCCAAGTGTGTGGCAAGAAACCTATATAGGAAAACGGTCGATATATAACTATCGCCCTTAGCATAAACATGGCCGATATATAATTATCTCCCTTAGCATAAACATGGCCGACATATAATTATCACCCTGAGCACGTATAAATGGCCGGTGGAGTGTTGACATCGTCCTTAGAACAAAACATGGTACAAGTTATTTTTCGGCACACTAGCTTTGCCAAAAAATAGGGGGGCATGTGTTGACGCTCAAAAGTGGCACAATCGTAAAAGTTGCTTTAAGCTTTGTCAAGATTAATTCAAAGTTATGATTGGAGGTCATCATGGGATGGCTATCTTCGAGAAGATCAAGATGGATATGAAGATGGTGTAAAACAGAGCTCGGATGCAAAAGTTATGACAAGCTCAGAGATGCTCATGTTGACACCAGATTAAAGAATAGCTTAAAACCCAGATTAAAGAATGGCTCTCGTCGAAGCGGTTGATTTTGATATAAAAAAACATCTCAATCGGAGTTCGTATGCAAAAGTTAAGCCGAAAATGCGCGGGTGCGTCAAGATGGCCGGACACTCCGGGAATGATCATCCGAGTTTTGGATTTCTCCGAGGATAGCCGGACACTCCAGGGATGTTTGTCCGGGTTTTGAATTTTTCTGCCGTGGACTTCATAAAACAGGTGAAAACCCCCTGAAGATGGCTTCTGATAAAAAAACGCTCAACATGAAAGTTGTTCGTCTCGTCGAAATGGTCAAGATTGCTTTTGGGCTCGTTTCCATCTGAGGTTGTTTACTGCCTCAAACATGACCCGCAAGGTGCAGCCAGGTTGTAAACCAAACCGTTTTGGAAAGTTTGATTCCAAGTGGACCCAAACTAGGTTTTTGAACGTGAATTGTAACCTTTTCCTGCACGGGAAGTCCATCTACCTCATATATATCTAAGGGGTGACGGCCGATTGAACAACAACACACAATCGCAAACACATCTACAGCTTTCTCATCTATGTCTTGTCCTTTCCTCATTCTTGCTCCCTCGTTCTTCGTGTTGGAGAGCTGCAAACCGCAAGGCTCTAGGAGCGGCTTGACCGACCTAGGGCAGCCCATAGGTGCCACACTCTCCGATGGGGTCCCTCCCGGGAGTGTTGGGTTTTGGGTCCTCAAAAGTTCTCTCTGGTCGACTTGCGAATCACGCTTCCGGTGAGACTCCTTCGATGTGAGCTGCGGTGCATCACCCCCGGCATCGATGGTACACATGACGTGTTCGTGTGCGAACACTTACTTTCGTTGCTGTCTGATTATGTAGCATCACTTCACATGTTAAACCGTATGGACTCTTACATAAATTTAGAATCAACCCAATGCTTTCTACATCTTATCTCCATTGCCGACCATTTACTAAAAAAAATTCAGATCTATATTTAATCTTACACAAAAGTTGAATACACAAACAATGCCAGTGCAGAAGTGTAGCCCATTGCTCTTGTCAGTATGTTTTGTCCTGTAATGCTTGTCCTTCCAGAGATTGGTAGTTGATTATGTAGCATCAATCTACATCTTATCTTCATTATCCTCTATCCCTTCCAGCATTATCATATATATAATTACTTTCTACAAAATGTAGAGTACAGGTAATGCTTATGAAGAAGATTTTGTGTTGAAATTCTCGAGGTATACTTCCCTTGACATGGAGAAGGGCATTATAAAGCCGGTGATAAGTGTTAATGTAAGTCATTCCTTTTAAAGCCTTTATCAGCAACTGCTATTTAATTTGCACATACTCCCTAACGTTTACTGCTGTTTTGTTTGCTGTTTCTATCAAAATGCGTGTTCGCAACAACCGTAAGTTCCAAGTTTTACTTGTAAAACCAAATTCCTTATTCATACCATGCACATTACTCAGTACTCCCTATATGTATGCTTGTTTTTGTGGATCTATAATCCAGTGTGTGGTGAAACAACCCATGTTTGCATCTTGTCATCTCCTGTTTTATCTTACTGATGTGTCTGATGATATGAACAACATGCCATGTAGATTAACCAAAATAGTTACAATGATTGTCTTTGCCCTTCATCTATGCTCGTTATGTTGACATGGTAATCCAGTAGTGTGGTGAAGCTCCCCGCATTATGAACAATGCCAAATTATGCTATTGATATTTTGAACTTACTCTTTATTTTCTAATTTGAAATTGGATGGAATTGACAGCACAGTTATCATGTCAGGACCCCGAACCTAAGTCACACTGATCTAGCATGTAACACTTCATATCACTTTGTGGCCTCACGGACGGTATTCCCACGGGTGCCACCTTACCTGGCCCGGGACCGTTTGCGCCTTTTGGCTCACGTATATGATAGTGTCGCTAGCATCCATATGACAGAGAACCCGGGCCGACATGACTAGTCATGAACCCAAAGTGTCACTAACTTACGGGGACAGGCATACATGAAACAACATCGAACATGTCGGTCACCAGCGTGTGAATCCGGGCTGTAGCAACTGGGCTAACAGGACTCTGGGAACCCGGGCTGTAGCAGGCTAGCAGGACTCCGAAAGTCACCGCGTGACATTTCCCTGAAGGGACAAACACAAGAACGAAGTGAATCACATGCCAGCCAGTCTAAGTGTTCCAGAGCAGTAGTACTGGGCTAGCAGGACTCCGGTAAACCGGGCTGTAGCAGACTACCAAGGCTCAGTGGAAACACCAGACTACATTTCCCCATAAGAGAGGCTACCAAGGATAAACAACTAGATTGTCGGATCCCACACATACCAAGCATTTCAATAACATACACACAATATGCTCGATATGTGCAAATACAACATGGCATCACAACAAAACTCTACGACTCAAAGTATTTATTCATTAGGCTCCGAAGAGCCAGATATTACAAACATGGGTCACATGACCCAACATTCAGAGCATACCAGACAAAGCACATGCGGAAGATTAACATGTCTGAGTACAGACATCTACAAATGAAAAGGCTGCGAAGCTTGACTATCTACCATATCCTGCCGAGGGCACAAGGTCGCAGCTGAGGTAACAAGCTAAACGTCGAAGTCCACGTGGAACTACTAGCGAGACTGAAGCCTCTCTGCAAAAACATAAATTAAGAAAACGTGAGTACAAATGTACCCAGCAAGACTTACATCAGAACTAACTACATATGCATCGGTATCAACAAAGGGGTAGTGGAGTTTAACTGCAGCAAGCGAGCTTTGACTCAGTGGCTAACCTGAACTACGACTGCAAGCAGCTCTTTTGAGGTGGCGCACACGAGTCCACATATTCACCATATCAATACATCACTATGGATCCGCTCCTGTCTCCCTACGAGAACACCGTCCGTAGCACTGACACTTATCTTGCGCATTTTAGAGTATCCACTTTCACTTGTCTATGAACTGTTTAGGAAACCAAGTAGTCCTTTACCACGGACGCGGCTATTCGAATAGATGATGTTAACCCTGCAGTGGTGTACTTCTTCACACACGCTCTCACCACTTACCGCCGTTTACACAACATCTACTCGGCAACCTTCAAGCGGAAGCCCAACGAGGGTGTCGGCCATGGCCTACCTAAACACTCAAGTCTCTAGTCCAGGTTTATCACCTATTTAGGTTCCATCCGCAGGGAGTCCGGCCGAGGTTTCCACATACCGCCCCGAACGATGTGTACAGGGTTCTCGAGACACCAAACGGGCGACTCGGTACACCGTGCCGCGGTGTATCTACCGCATCATAGCCCACCCGTAGGGTCAGCGCTACGCACGGCCGCCAACACATATCCTATAAACACCAGAAACTAGTTGCAACTCCTGGACAGAGAACTAGGGTGGTTAAGAAGCTGAGAGGGTCCATTGGTTTTAGGCCCAATGCATGGTAGTAGCTGGTTCTTAAATCACACATACAGATCTCAGTGCTTAAGGACGGTGTCGGCATTCTAGGAATGGGGGTCCCCAGACTTGCCTGCCTGCAGCCTGCGGCATGGCTCAAGTGGGGGCCCAGCGGGGCCCATCTTCATCAGCTCAAGCTCAAGACCCTCGCGAGGGGCCAAGCCTCGCGGGGCGGACGGCAGAAAGCTTCCTCAGAGGCAGCCTCATTAGGCAGGCTCGCGAGGAGGCAGAGAGATCAAGGCAGGGGTACCTCGCGAGGAACCCATGACGCAAGCCATGACGAACGAGACCAGGCGGGCGCCGGCCTGCGCAGTGTCCTTGTTTCCCCATTGGTGCAAAGGGGCAAGAACAGGCCAAGGCACCAGGCAAAGGTTGCCATTCCGGTGCAACAAGACCAAGACTTGCAGAGCAGCAGGATGGAGGTCACCGTGGAGCCCAAGACAGCGTCATCACCAGTGCTTTTGGCAGCCGTATACCACCTTTGGTCAGGATAATTTGTACTATATGTTCCCCTTCAAAATGGCCAATTGTTGGCGCCCTTCCCGCTCATTATTTGGGGAGAGGCCCAGGGCCTCTATAAATAGAGCTAGCCACCACAGAGTAGAGACATCGAGAAGACACCGAGAAGACACCCAAAAATCTGGTAGAACCCTAGCAGAGAGAGAGGTGACTGAAGTCGCCCTAGCAATTCATCGCACCATCTCAAGAACACCTATTGCGAGGCTGTTCTTCCCTTGTACTGTTCGTCATCAGCCCCTGAGGCAATCCACCACACCACACATTGGAGTAGGGTATTACACCACAACGGTGGCCCGAATCAGTATAAACCTCGTGTCCCTTGTGTTGTTCGTTGTTTCCAGCTTAGATCACGCGAGGAGATTGGACGTAGATCGGTAGGGGAGAGATCTCCGCGCGCACCCCAGTGTTCAAACCTCAAGGGTCTGCCGGAACCCAAAATCCGACATTTGGCATGCCAGGTAGGGGTGTGCCGGAATCTTTCTTCCGCCGTTTGCGTGTGATCTTCCGTCGTGTCCATGGCTGACGCTCGTCGGGCTCGCGCCGCGCGCCGGGCTGCTCTCGCCACCCGCGTCGCCCAGACGGCGCCCATCGGCGGACGTCCTCATCGTTCCCCGTCGCCTGCCGCCAACACCGCCACCGGCCCGGCGGGGAACAAGCAGCAGGCCACCTCCCAGCATCCTTCGGTGCGGCGGGAGGGCCGCACCGCCACACTGTCACTGACTCCAGCCGCTTCATCGTCCCACGCCCGTCGAGCCCCCACGGACACGCACGTCGCGCTGCTCCTGACAAGAGAGCTCTTGCACTACCGCCCCATCGACGAACTTTATGAAGACTGGCTCGCCTGCATCACCGAGCTCGTCAGTGCCGTAGGGGGCTCCCCCTTGGCGTCCCTCTCATTGCCTCGCCCTCCATTCCGTGCAGGAGGCAAGGATCAGGATGTGCCTCCACCACCTCCTCCCCAAGGAGGCGCCCTGGCTCCAAGGCGCGCAACCCCGGGGCGAGAACCTCCACGCCCGGCGCCTGCGCAGCAAGAAAGGAGCTGCCAAGAGATCCCTCGTCCCCAAGAAGGTGCACGCGCGCTCCCGGTGAAGGCGGACCAAGATCGCGTCCCTGCACCTCCGCGCAGTGTCCTTGTTTCCCCTTTGGTGCAAAGGGGGCAAGAACAGGCCAAGGCACCAGGCAAAGGTTACCATTCCGGTGCAACAAGACCAAGACCAGCAGAGCAGCAAGACGGAGGTCACCGTGGAGCCCAAGACAGCGTCATCACCAGTGCTTTTGGCAGCCGAAGACCACCTTTGGTCAGGATAACTTGTACTATATGTTCCCCTTCAAAATGGCCAATTGTTGGCGCCCTTCCCGCTCATTATTTGGGGAGAGGCCCAGGGCCTCTGTAAATAGAGCTAGCCACCACAGAGTAGAGACATCGAGAAGACACCAAGAAGACACCCAAATATCTGGTAGAACCCTAGCAGAGAGAGAGGCGACTGAAGTCACCCTAGCAGTTCATCGCACCATCTCAAGAACACCTCTCGCGAGGCTGTTCTTCCCTTGTACTGTTCGTCATCAGCCCGTGAGGCAATCCACCACACCACACACTGGAGTAGGGTATTACACCACAACGGTGGCCCGAATCAGTATAAACCTCGTGTCCCTTGTGTTGTTCGTTGTTTCCAGCTTAGATCATGCGAGGAGATTGGACGTAGATCGGTAGGGGAGAGATATCCGCGCGCACCCCAGTGTTCAAACCTCAAGGGTCTGCCAGAACCCGAAATCCGACATTTGGCGCGCCAGGTAGGGGTGCGCCGGAATCTTTCTTCCGCCGTTCGCGTGTGATCTTCCGTCGTGTCCATGGCTGACGATTGTCGTGCTCGCGCCGAGCGCCGGGCTGCTCTCGCCACCCGTGTCGCCCAGACAGCGCCCATCGGCGGACGTCCTCGTTGTTCCCCGTCGCCTGCCGCCAACACCACCACCGGCCCGGCGGGGAGCAAGCAGCAGGCCACCTCCCAGCATCCTTCGGTGCGGAGGGAGGTCCGCACCGCCACACCGTCGCCGACTCCAGCCGCTTCGTTGTCCCACGCCCGTCGCGCCCCCACGGACGCGCATGCCGCGCTGCTCCTGGCAAGAGAGCTCTTGCACAACCGCCCGGTCGACGACCTTTACGAAGACTGGCTCGCCCGCATCACCAAGCTCGTCCGCGCCGCAGGGTGCTCCCCCTTGCCGTCCCTCTTGCTGCCTCGCCCTCCATTCCGCGCAGGAGGCGAGGATCAGGATGTGCCTCCACCACCCCCTCCCAAGGAGGCGCCCTGGCTCCAAGGCGCGCAGCCCCAGGGCGAGACCCTCCGCGCCCGGCGCCTGCGCAGTAAGAAAGGAGCTGCCAAGAGATCCCTTGTCCCCAAGAAGGCGCTCGCGCGATCCCGGTGCCGGCGCGCCAAGATCGCATCCCTGCATCTCCGCGCAGTGTCCTTGTTTCCCCTTTGGTGCAAAGGGTGCAAGCACAGGCCAAGGCACCAGGCAAAGGTTGCCATTCTGGTGCAACAAGACCAAGACCAGCAGAGCAGCAGGACGGAGGTCATCGTGGAGCCCAAGACAACGTCATCACCAGTGCTTTTGGCAGCCGAAGACCACCTTTGGTCAGGATAACTTGTACTATATGATCCCCTTCAAAATGGCCAATTGTTGGCGGCCTTCCCGCTCATTATTTGGGGAGAGGCCCAGGGCCTCTATAAATAGAGCTAGCCACCATAGAGTAGAGACATCGAGAAGACACCGAGAAGACACCCAAAAATCTGGTAGAACCCTAGCAGAGAGAGAGGCGACTGAAGTCACCCTAGAAGTTCATCGCACCATCTCAAGAACACCTCTCGCGAGGCTGTTCTTCCCTTGTACTGTTCGTCATCAGCCCCTGAGGCAATCCACCACACCACACACCGGAGTAGGGTATTACACCACAACGGTGGCCCGAATCAGTATAAACCTTGTGTCCCTTGTGTTGTTCGTTGCTTCCAGCTCAGATCACGCAAGGAGATTGGACGTAGATCGGTAGGGCAGAGATCTCCGCGCGCACCCCAGTGTTCAAACCTCAAGGGTCTGCCGGAACCCGAAATCCGACATTTGGCGTGCCAGGTAGGGGTGCGCCGGAATCTTTCTTCTGCCGTTCGGGTGTGATCTTCCTACGTGTCCATGGCTGACGCTCGTCGGGCTCGCGCCGAGCGCCGGGCTGCTCTCGCCATCCGCGTCACCCAGACGGCACCCATCGGCGGACGTCCTCGTCGTTCCCCGTCGCCTGCCGCCAACACTGCCACCGGCCCGGCGTGGAACGAGCAGCAGGCCAGCTCCCAGCATCCTTCGGTGCGGCGGGAGGGCCGCACCGCCACACCGTCGCCGACTCCAGCCGCTTCGTCGTCCCACGCCCGTCGCGCCCTCACAGACGCGCACGCCGCGCTACTCCTGGCAAGAAAGCTCTTGCACTACCGCCCCGTCGACGACCTTTACGAAGACTGGCTCGCCCGCATCACCAAGCTCGTCAGTGCCGCAGGGGGCTCCCCTTGCTGTCCCTCCCGTTGCCTCGCCCGACATTCCGCACAGGAGGCAAGGATCAGGATATGCCTCCACCACCTCCTCCCCAAGGAGGCGCCCTGGCTTCAAGGCGCGCAGCCCCGGGGCGAGACCCTCTGTGCCCGGCGCCTGTGCAGCAAGCAAGGAGCTGCCAAGAGATCCCTTGTCCCCAAGAAGGCGCTCGCGCGCTCCCGGTGCCGGCGCGCCAAGATCGCATCCCTGCACCTCCGCGCAGTGTCCTTGTTTCCCCTTTGGTGCAAAGGGGGCAAGCACAGGCCAAGGCACCAGGCAAAGGTTGCCATTCCAGTGCAACAAGACCAAGACCAGCAGAGTAGCAGGACAGAGGTCACCGTGGAGCCCAAGACAGCGTCATCACCAGTGCTTTTGGCAGCCAAAGACCACCTTTGGTCAGGATAACTTGTACAATATGTTCACCTTCAAATGGCCAATTGTTGGCCCCCTTCCCGCTCATTATTTGGGGAGAGGCCCAGGGCCTCTATAAATAGAGCTAGCCACCACAGAGTAGAGACATCGAGAAGACACCGAGAAGACACCCAAAAATCTGGTAGAACCCTAGCAGAGAGAGAGGCGACTGAAGTCACCCTAGCAGTTCATCGCACCATCTCTAGAACACCTCTCACGCGGCTGTTCTTCCCTTGTACTGTTCGTCATCATCCCCTAAGGCAATCCACCACACCACACACTGGAGTAGGGTATTACACCACAACGGTGGCCCGAATCAGTATAAACCTCATGTCCCTTGTGTTGTTCGTTGTTTCCAGCTTAGATCACGCGAGGAGATTGGACGTAGATCGGTAGGGGAGAGATCTCCGCGCGCACCCCAGTATTCAAACCACAAGGGTCTGCCGGAACCCAAAATCTGACATTTGGCGCGCCAGGTAGGGGTGCGCCCTTGAGCCCAAGGGGGCTGCGCCGGCTAAAAAGAAGTAGTTGTTCACCCAAGACAAGGCGGAAACCAAGCAGGTACCAGTCGACGAGGACGGGTCCCGCTAGCGCCACCTTCACCATAGGGGCCAACCGCCGAGCACCACGATCGCAGGTAATCATGACTGGTTTCTCTACATGCAGGGACTTGTCAAGTCGTGCGGTCGCCGAGGCATCATGGGGAAGCGCATACGCCCACGTCCAGTCAACCGCCATGCGGTGCCCAAGGCCGCAGGCTATTGGGGACTGCGGCGCTTCGCGCTTACCCCTTCGCTTCCCCGCCAGGCCAAGCCCGGGCGCGCCTTGGGCCTGGGGGCTACTGTTGGTGTTCTGGGAACGGGGGTCCACAGACTTGCCTGCCTGTAGCCTGCGGTGTTGCTCAAGTGGGGGCCCAGCACGGCCCATCTTCATCAGCTCAAGCTCAAGACCCTCGCGAGGGGCCAAGCCTCGCGGGGCGTACGACAGAAAGCTTCCTTAGAGGCAGCCTCATCAAGCAGGCTCGCGAGGAGGCGGAGAGATCAAGGCAGGGGTACCTCGCGAGGATCCCGTGACGCAAGCCATGACGATCGAGACCACGCGGGCGCCAAGCGGGCGCCGGCCTGCGCAGTGTCCTTGTTTCCCCTTTGGTGCAAATGGGGCAAGCACAGGCCAAGGCACCGGGCAAAGGTAGCCATTCCGGAGCAACAAGACCAAGACCAGCAGAGCAACAGGATGGAGGTCACCGTGGAGCCCAAGACAGCGTCATCACCAGTGCTTTTGGCAGCCAAAGACCACCTTTGGTCAGGATAACTTGTACTATATGTTCCCCTTCAAATTGGCTAATTGTTGGCGCCCTTCCCGCACATTATTTGGGGAGAGGCCTAGGGCCTCTATAAATAGAGCTAGCCACCACAGAGTAGCGACATTCAGAAGACATCGAGAAGACAACAAGAGATCTGGTAGAACCCTAGCAGAGAGAGAGAGAGGCGATTGAACTCACCCAAGCAGTTCATCGCACCAGCTCAAGAACACCTCTCGCGAGGCTGTTCTTCCCTTGTACTGTTCGTTATCAGCCCGTGAGGCAGTCCACCACACCACACACTGGAGTACGGTATTACACCACAACGGTGGCCCGAACCAGTATAAACCTTGTGTCCCTTGTGTTGTTCGTTGTTTCCAGCTTAGATCACGCGAGGAGATTGGACGTAGATAGGTAGGGGAGAGATCTCCGTGCGCACCCCAGTGTTCGAACCTCAAGGGTCTGCCGGAACCCGGAATCCGACATTTGGCGCGCCAGGTAGGGGTGCGCCGGAATCTTTCTTCCGCCGTTCGCGTGTGATCTTCCGTCGTGTCCATGGCTGACGCTCGTCAGGCTCGCGCCGAGCGCCGGGGTGCTCTCGCCACCCGCGTCACCCAGACGGCGCCCATCGGCGGACGTCCTTGTCGTTCCCCGTCGCCTGCCGCCAACACCGCCACCGGCCCGGCGGGGAACGAGCAGCAGGCCACCTCCTAGCATCCTTCGGTGCGGCGGGAGGGCCATACCGCCACACCATCGCCGACTCCAGCCGCTTCGTCGTCGCACGCCCGTCGCGCCCCCACGGACGCGCACGCCGCGCTGCTCCTGGCAAGACTGGGTCGCCCACATCACCGAGCTCGTCAGCGCCACAGGGGGATCCCCCTTGCCGTCCCTCTCGCTGCCTCGCCCTCCATTCAGTGCAGGAGGCAAGGATCAGGATGTGCCTCCACCACCTCCTCCCCAAGGAGGCGCCCTGGCTCCAAGGCGCGCAGCCCCGGGGCGAGACGCTCCGCGCCCGGCGCCTGCGCAGCCAGAAAGGAGTTGCCAAGAGATTCCTCATCCCCAAGAAGGCGCTCGCGCGCTCCCGGCGCCGGCGCGCCAAGATCGCGTCCCTGCACTTCCATGCCAAGACCTCGTGCTGCTCCAAGCGACGGCACGCGGTAATCCCCAGGAACAAGCCCAGTGCCAGGAAAAGGCACCTATGGCAACAGGAGGCTGCCATGCCCTCATCCCCGAGCTACGCGGTGTCGCATGGCCAGGCAATTTCAAGCCTGACCTGCCCCCTCGCTACGATGGCACGACGGACCCTGCGGAGTTCCTGCAACTCTACGAGCTATGCATCGAAGCCGCCAATGGAGACAAAAGGGTCATGGAGAACTGGTTTCCCATGGCGCTCAAGGATGGGGCCCGCACCTGGCTCCTGAACCTGGCTCCTGGCACAATCTCCTCCTGGGACGAGATGCGCACGCGCTTCATCGCCAACTTCCAGGGCACTCGAGACTGGCACCCTGCAGAAATACATCCAACGCTTCAACAACGCTCACCTCAAGATCCCCAAGGTGACTAAAGAAGCCATTATCTCGGCCTTCTCCGATGGCGTACGCGACGTCAAGATGAAGGAGGAGCTAGCAATCCATGAAGACCTGTGCACATCCCTGGAGCTGTTCAACTTGGCGACCAAGTGTGCCAGGGCTGAGGAAGGGCGCCTTTCCCTCCTCGAACCCCCGGCTGCCGACCCAGAAGAGAAGAAGCCCAAGGCCAAGGACGTGAAGCGCAAGCGGGTTGCCGTGCTTGCAGCGAAGCCAGACACCAAGCGAGGCAGGGATCATCCTGAGTTATCCAAGGGCAGCAGGTACTGTGTGTACCACGACCTCCACACCCACAACACCAACGAATGTCAAGAGCTCAGGGCCGTGAGAGATGGACGTGTCGGCCGACGCCTCGAGCGCAACGATAGGGGCTATGGCCGAGGAGGAGGAAGAGGTGGCGGATGATGGGAAGACCGTCTCCCTCGCCAAGGGTGGCGAGACCGACCTCGCGAGGATCACTGGTAGGACCAGCCTCGCGAGGGAGGCTGGAGAGATTAGCCTCGTGAGGATCACCCGCGCGGCAACGCAGGCCTTCCTCCTCTGCCGCCACCGCCAAGGAGGAATGAAGACCAACATCAGGACGAGGGGGCTGGGGGCTTCCAGCAGCCGCGCGCAGTCGCTTGCATCTTGGGTGGCGCGCAGGCCCCAGCCTCACAGCGCATCTTCAAGCAGTTTGCTCGCGAGGTGAATGCAGTCCTCCCCAATCTTGAGGCCACGCGCCCTCTCAGGTGGTCCACGTGCGCTATCACGTTCAGCTCAGCGGATCAGCTCAACTGCACGGCAACGGCCGGAGTCCTCCCGATGCTTTGCTCCCCAGTCATCAGCAATGTGCAGGTCACCAGGACCCTCATTGACGGCGGAGCAGGACTCAACATCCTGTCCGTCAAGACGTTCGACAATATCCAAGTGCCGTACGATCAGCTTCAGCCAACCAAGCCCTTCTCAGGAGTCACCGATGGTTCCACAATTTTGATAGGGCAGGTTTGCCTTCCAGTCACCTTCGGGCAGCGCAACAACTACCGCACCGAGCTCATCGACTTCGACGTCACCCACATCCGTCTGCCATACAACGCCATCCTCGGGTGTACCCAGCCCTGGCCAAGTTCATGGCAGTGACTCACCATGGATACAATGTCCTCAAGATGCCAGGAAGCGGTGGAGTCATCACCGTACCCTGTGAAGAAAGGGACGTAGTGTGTTCACTTGAGCGCGAGTTCCAAGCCGCAGCAATCGAAGACCCGGACCGCAGAAATGGAAGACTTCCCGAGGCGACCCCCAACAAGAAGGCTTCGCCTGGGCCATGCCATGAGGAGGCAAGCGCCTTTGGAGGTGTTGGGTCAGGATCTGCGCCCAATCAGGGAGCGCCACCCTCTCTCACATAGGTAGGCGTGCCCGGCGCCCTCCTCAGGCAGCGCTCGGGGGCTCTTTCTTGGAGAGCCAGCAACTTTGCTAAGGTCGCGAGGGAGGCACTCGGGCACCACTTGGAGGGGTGCTTCCAGGCACATTTCCCTCAGGAAGGTACAAGGCCAGGAAGACAAACCCTCAGGAGTTCATCACAAGCAACACTCAGGAGCTATAGGAGTCGAGAGTCATGCGCGGCAGCCGTCGCTTGCTCGCCATGACCCCACCTCCAGGCGAGTATAGTGGGCTGCGCATCTGCATCGACATACCAGGGCTCAATCGAGCCGCGTCTTAGGAGCGCCTCTGGCCTTCGCGAGCGGGGCGTTGTGAGGGTCCGCCTCACAGCTATGTTCGCATGCCTTTCGGCCTGTCGAACACGACCGCCGCTCATCAACGCCTGCTGAGGAGCATTCTGGAGGCTCAGGAGGTCAGGCATGGTACGGTCCTGGCGGGGATGGAGAAGGCCCTCGGAAACCCACCTGTGCCCCGGAGCCTCCCGAGGCTCCTGGGCCTGGGGGCTCATGAGGGTCGACGTCTTCATCGCGCATCGCCAACTTCTTCAACATCACTCCATCTTCAACGGCACCAGGTGACATCTTTCTAAGTTCCGTTTTTAGCTGGGAGTGCCCACAGGGCCGCATCATTCCCAGGCCGCGTGGGTCCGTCCCTACGGCATGTATCCGTTTTGCTTATGCTCTTTACTTACCTTGTCGGGGGCCCCCCACGGGCTGCATCATCCCCGAGATGCTGGGGCCTAGCCCTGCGGCGTTTGCTTTTCCCTCGTCTACTTAAAATGAATTTGCTCTTTCGCGCTCAATTATCACATGTTGCTCATCGTAGACTTCTCCGCTTTCGTGCAAAGCACTTGCACGTTAAAAGGGGGGTACCTGAGCATCGCGACTCATGGACTCCTACTGGCTCTCCAGCCCTCACCCCTGGCCTTGACCCACGACATCGCAACCTGTCAAACCAGAGGCGGCTGAGCTCGCTCGAGGGCCGGGACCTGAGGATGTAGAGCATTTGCATTCTAACCACCCTGCAGGAACACACCATTGATAAAGGCGCAGAGCCAGGCACAACCTGCCTCGAGGTAGGACCTCGTGAGTCCCGCGCTGGCTCATGAGTGCCCAGATACACCTCTCCTAGCCCTACCGTGTCGGCCACGTGTCAGGGCAGGGCTGTACATGCCCCGGGGGCTCCTCCCGGAGGGGAGCCCCCTCCCACATACCAGTGGAAGCACCATGCTCCGCGCTGGCTCTAGACACTGTCGAGGAGCGGCTATGCCCGTACACATACGGAAGCACTATGCTCCGCACTGGTGATAAACAACTGAGGGCGGCCTCCGGCCGTACCAACCTCAGGGAGCCCAGAGCTCAGTGTCCGACACCATCGCAACACCTCCCCTCGGGAGCACCGCGCGAGGGGGCTGGACACGGCGGCTACGCTCGGGCCTCGCCCCAGCGCACGCCACCCAGCCAGGTCCGTCGGACCTGGTCGTCACGCGCCCCTCCCCGAGCGGAGCCAATGTATGGAAACCCGTTTGAACGTCAAGGGGGACTCCTGGGCATCACGACTCAGGGGCCTAACTTTCCCCGTAGCCCCTCACTCCTTAGTCCCGTCCTGGTTTCCGGTCGGTGCTAACGCTGGGTGAGGTACGCGCGGGGCCGGGTCCTGCCGACGCAGAACGATCAATCCACTCCTCGTTCCCCCCTTTCCTACTTGTTGCTTGTGCGTCAAGGGGGACTCCTGAGCATCACGACTCGGGAGCCTAACTTGCCACATAGCCCCTCACTCCTTAGCCCCATCCTGGTTTCTGGTCGGGGCTAACGCCGAGTGAGGTATGTGCGGGGCCGGGCCCTGCCGACATAGAGTGCGAGCAAGTAGGGGAGAAAAATGCAAATTCCAGGAAATTCAATGCAAATATTACAAGCCATAGATTGTTTCACGACGCCAAACACAAGCACAAGTTTAAACGCCTCCGCGAGGCATGGTGCATGTTGCAGGAATAAAAGCAGGACGGAAGCCGCGAAAGGATCACTCTCCAGTGGCGCCGCCTCCTGGGCCGCGGAGCTGGCGGCACCGCGCCCGGGGAAGATGCTGAAGGCGCGGAACCTCCCCAGCAAAGATTCGGCTTGGCCTTTCATGGCCTCAGCGGCAGCGGCGGCAAGGTCGCTGCTCATGGGCTCCCGCAGGCTGTCGAGGTCGACGTTAGGGTCATGCAGGTAGACGTGGCTGAAGACATGCGTCAGCGCCGCCGAAGATAGGGCACGTGCCTCGGCCTCGGCCGTGGGGCCAAGGCCGTCTACGACATCTTCAAGTGCACAGACCTGGAAGGGAAGCATCTTGGCGGGGCCGTCCTCCGCGCCGGCCGACGGCTCCTCCAAGCCGCTCTCATAAAGCGTCTTCAGCGCGACACGAGACCTCTTCTCCATCTTTGATAAGGCCACCCGATCCTCTGCTAGGACCTTCGCCTTGGCATCTAGCTCGGCCCTCTTCGCCTACAGCAACCGCTCCAGTGTCTCCAGTTCACCGTGGCGGTCATGGAGCTTGGCGTCCCGGTCCTTGATGGCAGCCTCCCGAGCCTTCATCTCCTTCTCTTTCTCCTGGCAGCCGTGGATCTCCTTGGCGAGCTCGTCGCACAAGCCTTGCAGCTCGACCTCCAGGTCCTTGCAGCGAGCCTTGGCAGCCGCAGTGTCGCCCAGGGCAGCGTCACGGGCGGCCTTGGCTTGGTTAGCGGCCCGCTTCTCCCCATCGGAGGCCACCATGGCCTGGCTCAGCGCTGCTCGGACAGAGGCATCAGAACGGGCCCAGCCAGAAGCTAGCTCCAGGTTCCCGGCCGCTAGGCGAGGGTCCGCGCTCAGAAGATCCTCCCACAGCTGGCTCAGTGTAACGCCCCGAGACCGATGTGCTAGTTGTCTTCCAGTTGTTCACTGTTGTTGTGTTGTCATTGCTTGCGTGTCTTGCATTGCATATCATGTCATCATGCGCATTTCATTTGCATACATGTTCGTCTCATGCATCCGAGCTTTTTCCCCGTTGTCCGTTTTGCAATCCGACGCTCCTATGTCACCCGGTGTCCCTTTCTACCTCTTTTTCGTGTGCGGGTGTTAAACGTTTTCGGATTGGAAGGAGACTTGCCATGCGGCCTTGGTTTACTACCGGTAGACCGCCTGTCATGTTTCGTGCCATTTGGACTTCGTTTGATACTCCAACGGTTAACCAAGGGACCGAAAAGGCCTCGTGTGTGTTGCAGCCCAACACCCTTCCAAAGTGGCCCAAAACCCACCAAAACCTCCTCCATCACCTCGGTCGTTCGATCACGATCGCGTGGCCGAAAACCGCACCTCATTTGGACTCTCCTAGCTCCCTATACCTATAAATATGTGTCCCTCCCGGAATTTGCGCGCAGATGAAACCCTAACCTCCACCTCCGTGAGCCGCCAGACAGTTCCTCCCGCGCCGGCCGGACATGTCCGCTGCGCCCTCGACCTCACTCCGGCCAATGAGGGCCTGCCACGTCACCCACCGCCGCCACCCGCGCCAATCGCGCCGCGCCACCTCAGTCGCGCCTCCCACCACCCGCCGAAGCCTGCCGGGGCCCGGGTGAGTCCCTCCCGGCCCATCTCGCCACCGCCGCACTTCACGGGCACCCCGCCCGAACCCCGCCGTCCGCCTTCGCCCGCGGTTGTCGGGCCCGCTCCGCCGCCGTACGCCGGCGCCGCCACTCCGCATCTCCGCCGCCGACCGCCGCAGCTCCGCCGACCTCGTCTTCTGCCGGAGTCCCGCAGCACCGCCGCCCTTCCGGTCAGCCCGCGCCGCCACGCGCCTAGCTTTCCAGCGTCGACCTCCTCCGCCGCCTTGCCTTCACGTCGCCATCCGGCCACCTCCGGCCTCCCGCGCCGCCTCCCCTTCGTCGCCGGAGCTCGAGGAGTTCGCCGGAGCTCGTCCCGCGCCCGATCCGAGGAAGATGGATCAGATCCACCACTTCCCCATCCAAACACGTCCCGTCTCAGATCTGCACCGCTCTGTCCCGGATCTCCCCGTCCCGTTGACTTTCTCGGTGAGGTCTATTTTCTTCTAAGTCCCCAGATCCCAGTATTTTTTATGCATTCTCATCGCATCATAAATCATCATTCGTAGCTCCGATTCGTGCGTGTAGCATATCAAAATGTTCGTCTCGACGAGTACATCATTTCATCTCATTGCATCATTTTCATTTGAGCTCATCTTGATGCCCAAAATGATGTTGGAAGAGGGCTATTTGAGGAACTTGGCAGATCTGATTCATCAAATAGATATTTGTCATTTTTGCCATGATTAATGTGTGCATGCTATGATCCTGAGCTCTACATGTGTTTTGTTATATGCCATGCCATCTTTACATAGGTGCTTGCCATGTATTTTTGTGATATTTGTGGTGACTAGCACAAGCTTGCAAAGTAGCGTAATCGGTAATGCTGATTTCAGGGACTTAGAATTTCACAAAGTCCTTGTTCTGTTTTTGTTGTTATGCCATATGTTCATGTTGTTTCCTAGTGATCCGTGCCTCTTTTGAGGATGATCAGTAAGGATGTTTTTTTAACATTGTGGTGCTCTATCCATCCATGTCTTTGTTTGCATTTATGGAGCACCCTAGCTTGAGTCAATCGAGCTCTATTTTTGCTATAAAGTGTTCCTAGCAGATTGTTAACTTGTTTAGCGATTTTGCCGGGCTTGTTGTTATTGATCCATGGATGATATGTTGTTGTTCTTGCCATGCCTAGCTTCTATGCCATGTCTTCGTCATGGGTGTATGATTAGTTTGTCATGCCATCCTCTGTAGTGAGTGCATCGAGCTCGTAAACATGCCTACTCGTTAACTGATTTGCATGCTCCAGTTTTTCACTAAGTCTGGAATCTGTTTATGTTTTTGCTATGTTCACATGTTTGCAATTGTATTTTCTGATCCCTTCTGGCTCAAGGTCACTAAGGGACTTTTGTTAAGTGCTTTGAGTAGCTTCATGCATGCCTTGATATGCCATGTTAAGTTCCTGTAGCATGTAGTTTTCATGCTCTAAAGTGTGCTTCCTCATGATAAATTCCAGACTAGTGTTAATTTCACTAAGTCTGAAACATGTTATCTTTTGCACTTTTTCCATGCTTGTTTGAACCTGTTAATGGATGAATTAGCCGTAGCTCAGTGTTCATCTTTTATCAAGCATCTTGACTGGAACCCTGCCATGTATTTTTTTGCCTTGTTTGAGTGCCGTAGCATATTTATCTTGTTGCATTTAGTTGGCTACTTGATGTTTATCGCAGACCGGTGCCATATTTGTTTTGCTTGCCATTTCCAAACCGTGCATCCGATTCCGGTGATCTTTATATCGATTTCAACCGAAATCACCTCACCTTTCCAGTGGCACTCTTGGATTTCCATGTTGAGGCCAGGTTCATTCATTCCTTTGCAAATCATGCATATGCATCGCATACCGCATCCCGCATATCATACCATGTTCATTTGTTGGTTGTTTACTATGTTGTGTGCTTCTTTCCGGTGTTTGCTTCTTCGGGTTGGTTCCGGTAACGTCGCGTTTGTGAGGACCCGTTCGTCTACATCCGTTTGTCTTCTTCATGGACTTGTTCTTCTTCCTTGCGGGATTTCAGGCAAGATGACCATACCCTCGAAATCACTTCTATCTTTGCTTGCTAGATGCTCGCTCTTTTGCTATGCCTATGCTGCGATACCTACCACTTGCTTATAATGCCTCCCATATTGTTGCACCAAGCCTCTAACCCACCTTGTCCTAGCAAACCGTTGTTTGGCTATGTTACCGCTTTGCTCAGCCCCTCTTATAGCGTTGTTAGTTGCAGGTGAAGATTGAAGTTTGTTCCTTGTTGGAACATGGAGATGTTGTTCCTTGTTGGAACATGTTTACTTGTTGGGATATCACAATATCTCTTATTTAATTAATGCATCTATATACTTGGTAAAGGGTGGAAGGCTCGGTGTTATGCCTGGTGTTTTGTTCCACTCTTGTCGCCCTAGTTTCCGTCATATCAGTGTCATTATCCCGGATTTTGCGTTCCTTATGCGGTTGGGTTATAATGGGAACCCCTTGACAGTTCGCTTTGAATAAAACTCCTCCAGCAAGGCCCAACCTTGGTTTTACCATTCGCCACCTAGCCTCTTTTTCCCTTGGGTTAGGCCAGCCCAAGGGTCATCTTTATTTTAACCCCCCAGGCCAGTGCTTGTCGAAGTGTTGGTCCAAACTGAGTAGATTGCGGGGCCACCTCAGGGAAACTTGAGGGCTGGTTTTACTCGTAGGATGTCTCATCCGGTGTTTCCCTAAGAACGAGATATGTGCAGCTCCTTTCAGGATGTCGGCGCATCGGGCGGTCTTGCTGGACTTGTTTTACCATTTTCAAGGATGTCTTGTAACCGGCATTCCGAGTCTGATCGGGTCTTCCCGCTAGAAGGAATATCCTTCGTTGACCGTGAGAGCTTGTGATGGGCTAAGTTGGGACACCCCTGCAGGGATTTGAACTTTTGAAAGCCGTGCCCGCGGTTATGGGCAGATGGGAATTTGTTAATGTCCGATTGTAGAAAACCTGAAGTTGATCCTAATTAAAATACATCAACCGCGTGTGTAACCATGATGGTCTCTTTCCGACGGAGTCGGGGAAGTGAACACGGTGTTGGAGTAATGCTTGACGTAGGTTGTTCTAGGATCACTTCTTGATCATAGTTTCTCGATCGTGCTTTGCCTTCTCTTCTCGCTCTCTTTTGCGAATAGGTTAGCCACCATATATGCTAGTCCCTTACTGCAGCTCCACCTCATACTTTTACCCTTCCTATAAGCTTAAATAGTCTTGATCGCGAGGGTGTGAGATTGTTGAGTCCCTGTGGCTCATAGACACTTCCAAAACCAGTTTGCAGGTGCCGATGTTACCGAGCAGGTGACGCAACCAAGCTCAAGGAGGAGCTCGATGAAGATCTTGTCCTTCATGTTGTTTCATTCTAGTCGATCAATAGTGGAGCCCAGTTGGGGTCGATAGGGGATCTATGTAGCTTTTGGGGTAGTCGTCTTTTATTTTGGCTCCGTAATCAGGCCTTGACTGTATCTGGTTGATGTAATGCTTTATTCATGTAATTGCGTGAAGTGGCGATTGTAAGCCAACTATGTATCTTTTTCCCTTATGTATTACATGGGTTGTGTGAAGATTACCTCACTTGCGACATTGCTTTCAATGCGGTTATGCCTCTAAGTCGTGCTTTGACACATGGGAGATATAGCCGCATCGAGGGCGTTACAAGTTGGTATCAGAGCCTTCCCCGACCTTAGGAGCCCCCTGCTTGATCGAATCGCAAGCGTTATTGAATCTAGAAATGTTTTGAGTCATTTAGGAATTATATATATCGGAGAGTTAGGAATTCTTTTTACTCCCCAGTCCCTTCGTCGCTCTGGTGAGGCATCCTGACGTAGAGTTTTGACTCTTCTCTTCTCAAATTTTCACTAAATTTTTTTAGGATCAGGCGGGTATCTTTGAATCGTTCCGATGGCTTTGTGATGAGAACATTTTTCTTGGTGCCTCCTGACATTTAGGGGTTGTGGCAGTGTCCCGGGGAGTTGAGCTCCGAGGTGTTGTCGTCACATTTTTATCGTTGCAGTTCTGGAATACCTGAGATAGTTTTGCCGACATCGAAAATCTCTTTTATGCAGTTGTTGGTGAGATAACCTCGACGCCACCCAGTACTGGGGCGGGAATTCGGGAGTATTGCCATAACTCGTATAATGGATGCTTTTTCGAAGGTTGAGGTAGACGATTTCTGAAGGTTTCTTGGTTATGTGTTGAAGGATGGATACAGCTGGATGTAGGATTTGTTAGTTTTGGGTGAGATATTATGCTTCCCCTGTATCCCCAACACCTGCTTGAATATCCGGAAAATTTCGGGAGTTTATAAGTGGGAATTCAAGTAGCTCTTAGGATATATTTCCGACAGATGTATGATACGAAATTGGGGTTCGACGTCTAGTGGTCCGCCTATCAATGATTGGTTTTACAGTGATCTCGTTGTGTCTTAAAGAGTCCTTGGCTATGCCTACTTAGGGACGCTTCGTATGTCATGCGCACTGCCTTGTACATGATGGTGCTGTACAATCGAGCCCATGTAGGCCCCACCACGAAAACTTCGGATGAAATCTCTATCATATGTTTGTTCCGGCTTATTTTGCAAGCCAATCTTTTGTTTTTTGTTTTGAGTTGTGGTATTAGAGTTGCTTCAAAGTCAAACGTTGATTCCATACCTTTCCTAAACGGTCTTCTCATACTCCGATGTGAATACTAATCCTTCTTGATAATCGAGATTGTCATGTCAATCCTTTTCTACCGGCGAGTTTTCTCTTCAAGTGTATCCGATCATTTCAACATTCGCAAGATCAACTCAGGTCTTCTCAATGGTGTTTGTTTCATCCGTCACCAAGTTGCCTTTGTTTTTCCCGCCCACCCACCCTTTTTCTTCAAGGACTCAGATTTCTTGATCAAGTGTCCATCTTATTCATCTGAAGTCTCTTCTTTCTTTTCTTTCAATGTTCTTACCCGGTGTTTCTCATGAAGATTTTAGCGGAGCTTCAAGTTCATCATTCTTCGTTCCTTTTTCTCCTCCGGTGGATTCAATTCAAGATTTTGGTGCTTCTTTACCCTTTTCCTCATTTCTATGCCTTTTCGTGCCGGTGGACCTCTTAATCGTCCATTTCTCGCTATTCAATGATTCCGGAGTGCTAAAGATATCTTAGAAAGATCTTTTTGTCATTCAAGATCCGTTCAACCTATTTCGAGATTGTTATCTCATTCAAACAATTTAATTCAACCGGTATAATCTCTCTTCAAGATCGTTACAACGGTGTTTCCTTGAGTGGGCCCTAACCCAAAGGTCTTTTCCAGGATGTTACCTGACTCTTCTAATTCTACCAGAGTTATTCTCAAATTCATTTCAAAGTTTGAAGTAAGAATGATTTATCATCAGTCAAATGCCTTTCTCTAAGATCTCTCAATTTCTTTTCATCGTTGGCTCAACTTTTCTATTCTTCTTTATTCCGGAGTGTCTCAACAATTCACGGTGGTGTTTATCGTCGTCATTCTCTGATTCAAAGACCGAAGAAGAGTTTTCCTCCATATCTTGCCCCATTCTCGGCCATCATCTCATAATTGTTTTTGATTGTGAGAATCCTTTTCACCTATCCGGAGCATTTCAAGAGTTTTTCAGTTTGCTTATCCGAAGGCCATCATTTCGGGATTATCCATTTCAGCTTCAGCTCTCGTTCTTCAAAAATCTAACCGGTGCTTAAATCAAGGATTCTTTAATCAGCTCGTAATCTCTTAGTTCTCATGTATCTAGATTGTCTCAAGTATCGTCGTTCATTTCACAATTCTTACCCGGTGATTCATCCCTTTACTTCATTCATTTTCTTACGGTGGTTCATTCAAGATTTTGCTTCCTTTATTTTTGTATCAATTCATCCGTTATGTCATCCTACCGGTGGATCATCGAACACATTCTCAAGTTGCGCTATATCTATTCTAATCCTTTCTTCGGGAATAAGTAATATGCCAAATCCGTTGATTGTCATCAATTTAAATCGGTGAAGGATAAGCATAATGTAATTCTTATTCTTGTTTCATCCAAGTGATTTAATTCCTTATTCTGGAGGTTCATCAAAATTCTTGATTTCTTTTGTTCATCTTTCTTTTCTAGAGCTCCAAGTTATTTCAATTATATCACCACAAAGATCCATCTAAATCATCGCAAGGCTTCACCTTGTGTTTTTCAACTTCTCTCTCCTTTTCGTTAGATAATCCTTTTGTTACCGGCGTTCTTCATGAAGGTTCGACATGATAGTTCATCAAGGATTTAATTCCTTCTCGAAGTGTTCATCAAGATTCTTTTCAAATAAGCTCAAGTTTTCTTCATCTTGCTATCCAGAGTGCAATTCTTTCTTCCATATCTTTGGAGGTGGTATTATGTCATTCTTGATAATTTGAGTTCATATTTCATGTTCCACATGTTGTTAAGAATGATGTATTTTAAATCCATCAATCCCTTTGTTGGAATTATCTTGGGCTATATTTGACCTAAAACCGTCCCTAAGGATTGTTGCTATTTATGGTGCTCATATAGGACCCAAGTTCTTCTTTCATCCTTCCGGTGATATAAGTGTCTCATCTCCTTGTTGATATCAATCCAATCTATCATTTCCGTGAGTGGCAGGTTGTCACCTCATAATTTGAGATGTATTCCATAAGACCATATCAAGCTTATTCTTTCGTTGGTGTTTTTTTTCCAATAACACCGTTAGACCCTTCCCCTAAGGATGCCTATTCAAGCTCTTTTGTGGCAGAAATTGGCATTTTCTTCTCCATTCTACTATTTCAATTATCTATCCTCTATTCTTTTGTTCCGGAGGCATTGTGATGTTGCTCTCCTCAGCCCATCTTCTCGGATTGTCACGACCATGTTTTGCTCGTGCTTATCCTTTTAACCGGAGTGGTGTGTCCCTTTGCTCAAGCTCTTTCATTTCATCAAGTTTTTCATCTCTTTTAAACTGGAGTGCTGTCTGAGATCTTTCTTACCCCTTGTTCCATTCATTCAATAGTTACGGAGGCAGTGTATTGCGATTTCATCAAGTATCTTCTCATCTTATCAAGTTCTTATTCAATTCCTTTTCTTTTCAATCAGAGTGCTGCCCGAAGTTGGTCTTCATTGTTCCTCTTTTCTAACAGAGTGTTTTCAACTTCTTTCATCTCTTTTGTATTCTTTTCTCGAGATGGCTTAACCTTTGCAAGGTTCTTTGGTTTCACTCATTGGTCAAAGGAGAAACTTAGTTTTACCTCTTCTCTTTCTCTTCCGTTTTCCCTCCGGTGCCAGTCTAGATCTCGGGACGAGATCCTCTCGTAGTGCTGGAGTGTTGTAACGCCCCGAGACCGGTGTGCCAGGTGTCTTCCAGTTATTCTCTGTTGTTGCGTTGTCATTGCTTGCGTGTCATGCATTGCATATCATGTCATCATGCACATTTCATTTGCATACATGTTCGTCTCATGCATCCGAGCTTTTTCCCCGTTGTCCGTTTTGCAATCCGGCGCTCCTATGTCACCTGGTGTCCCTTTCTACCTCTTTTTCGTGTGCGGGTGTTAAACGTTTTCGGATTGGGCGGAGACTTGCCATGCGGCCTTGGTTTACTACCGGTTGACCGCCTGTCAAGTTTCGTGCCATTTGGACTTCGTTTGATACTCCAACAGTTAACTGAGGGACCGAAAAGGCCTCATGTGTGTTGCTGCCCAAAACCCTTCCAAAGTGGCCCAAAACCCACAAAAACCTCCTCCATCATCTCGGTCGTTCGATCACGATCGCGTGGCCGAAAACCGCACATCATTTGGACTCTCCTAGCTCCCTCTACCTATAAATATGTGTCCCTCCCGGAATTTGCGCGTAGATGAAACCCTAACCTCCACCTCCGCGCGCCGCCGAACAATTCCTCCCGTGCCGGCTGGACATGTCCGCTGCACCCTCCATCTCACTCCGGCCAATGAGGGCCTGCCACGTCACCCACCGCCGCCTCCCGCGCCAATCGCGCAGCGCCACCTCAGCCGCGCCTCCCACCACCCGCCGAAGCCCGCTGGGGCTCGGGCGAGGCCCTCCTGGCCCATCTCGCCGCCGCCGCACTTCGCGGGCACCTCGCCCGAACCCCGCCGGCAGCCTTCGCCCGCGGTCGTCGGGCCCGCTCCACCGCCGTACGCCGGCGCCGCCACTCCGTGTCTCCGCTGCCGATCGTCGCAGCTCCGCCGCCCTCGTCTTCCGCTGGAGTCCCCCAGCACAGCCGCCCTTCAGTGAGCCCGCGCCGCCCCGCGCCTAGCTCGCCGGTGTCGACCTCCTCCACTGCCTTGCCTTCACGCCGCCGTCCGGCCACCTCCGGCCTCCCGCGCCGCCTCCCCTTCGTCGGCGGAGCTCGAGGAGTTCGTCGGAGCTCGTCCCGCGCCGGATCCGAGGAAGATGGATCATATCCACCACTTCCCCATCTAAACACGTCCCGTATCAGATCTGCACCGCTCCGTCCCAGATCTCCCCGTCCCGTTGACTTTCCCAGAGAGGTCTATTTTCTTCCAAGTCCCCAGATCCCAGTATTTTTTATGCATTCCCATCGCATCATAACTCATCATTGTAGCTCCGATTTGTTCGTGTAACATATCAAAATGTTCGCCTCGACGAGTACATCATTTCATCTCAGTGCATCATTTTCATTTGAGCTCATCTTGATGCCCAAAATGCTGTTGGAAGAGGGCTATTTGAGGAACTTGGCAGATCTCATTCATCAAATAGATATTTGTCATTTTTGCCATGATTAATGTGTGCATGCTATGATCCTGAGCTCTACATGTGTTTTGTTATATGCCATGCCATCTTTACATAGGTGCTTGCCATGTATTTTTGTGATATTTGTGGTGACTAGCACAAGCTTGCAAAGTAGCCTAATCGGTAATGCTGATTTCAGGGACTTAGAATTTCACAAAGTCCTTGTTCTGTTTTTGTGGTTATGCCATATGTTCATGTTGTTTCCTAGTGAGCCGTGCCTCTTTTGAGGATGATCAGTAAGGATGTTTTGTTAACATTGTGGTGCTCTATCCATCCATGTCTTTGTTTGCATTTATGGAGCACCCTAGCTTGATTCAGTCGAGCTCTATTTTTGCTATAAAGTGTTCCTGGCAAATTGTTAACTTGTTTAGCGATTTTGCCGGGCTTGTTGTTATTGATCCATGCATGATATGTTGTTGTTCTTGCCATGTCTAGCTTCTATGCCATGTATTCGTCATGGGTGTATGCTTAGTTTGTCATGCCATGCTCTGTAGTGAGTGCATCGAGCTCGTAAACATGCCTACTCATTAACTGATTTGCATGCTCCAGTTTTTCACTAAGTCTGGAATCTGTTTATGTTTTTGCTAGTTCACATGCTTGCAATTGTATTTTCTGATCCCTTTTGGCTCAAGGTCACTAAGGGACTTTTGTTAAGTGCTTTGAGTAGCTTCATGCCATGCCTTGTTTTTCCATGTTAAGTTTCTGTAGCATGTAGTTTTCATGCTCTAAAGTGTGCTTCCTGATGATAAATTCCAGACCTATGTTAATTTCACTAAGTCTGAAACCTGTTATCTTTTGCACTTTTGCCATGCTTGTTTGAACCTGTTAATGGATGAATTAGCCGTAGCTCAGTGTTCATCTTTTGTCAAGCATCTTGAGTGGATCCCTGCCATGTATTTTGTTGCCATGTTTGAGTGCTGTAGCATATTTATCTTGTTGCATTTAGTCGGCTGCTTGCTGTTTATCGCAGACCGGTGCCATATTTGTTTTGCTTGCCATTTCCAAACCGTGCATCCGATTCCAGTGATCTTTATATCGATTTCAACCGAATCACCTCACCTTTCCAGTGGCACTCTTGGATTTCCAAGTTGAGGCCAGGTTCAATCATTCCTTTGCAAATCATGCATATGCATCGAACCGCATCCCGCATATCATACCATGTTCATGTGTTGGTTGTTTACTATGTTGTGTGCTTCTTTCTGGTGTTTGCTTCTTCAGGTTGGTTCCGGTAACGTCGCGTTTGTGAGGACCCGTTCGTCTACGTCCGTTTGTCTTCTTCATGGACTCGTTCTTCTTCCTTGCGGGATTTCAGGCAAGATGACCATACCCTCGAAATCACTTCTATCTTTGCTTGCTAGATGCTCGCTCTTTTGCTATGCCTATGCTGCGATACCTACCACTTTCTTATCATGCCTCCCATATTGTTGAATCAAGCCTCTAACCCACCTTGTCCTAGCAAACCGTTGTTTGGCTATGTTACCGCTTTGCTCAGCCCCTCTGATAGCGTTGTTAGTTGCAGGTGAAGATTGAAGTTTGTTCCTTGTTGGAACATGGAGATGTTGTTCCTTGTTGGAACATGTTTACTTGTTGGGATATCACAATATCTCTTATTTAATTAATGCATCTATATACTTGGTAAAGGGTGGAAGGCTCGGCCTTATGCCTGGTGTTTTGTTCCACTCTTGCCGCCCTAGTTTCCGTCATATCGTTGTTATGTTCCCGGATTTTGCGTTCCTTACGCGGTTGGGTTATAATGGGAACCCCTTGACAGTTCGCTTTGAATAAAACTCCTCCATTAAGGCCCAACCTTGGTTTTACCATTCGCCACCTAGCCTCTTTTTCCCTTGGGTTATGCCAGCCCAAGGGTCATCTTTATTTTAACCCCCCGGGCCAGTGCTTGTCAAAGTGTTGGTCCCAACTGAGTAGACTGCGGGGCCACCTCGGGGAAACTTGAGTGCTAGTTTTACTCGTAGGATGTCTCATCTGGTGTTGCCCTGAGAACGAGATATGTGCAGATCCTTTCGGGATGTCGGCGCATCGGGCGGTCTTGCTGGACTTGTTTTACCATTGTCCAGGATATCTTGTAACCAGTATTCCGAGTCTGATCGGGTCTTCCCGCTAGAAGGAATATCCTTCATTGACCATGAGAGCTTGTGATGGGCTAAGTTGGGACACCCCTGCAGGGATTTGAACTTTCGAAAGCCATGCCCGCGGTTATGGGCAGATGGAAATTTGTTAATGTCCGGTTATAGAAAACCTGAAGTTGATCCTATTAAAATACATCAACCGCGTGTGTAACTGTGATGGTCTCTTTCCGGCGGAATCCGGGAAGTGAACACGGTGTTGGAGTAATGCTTGACGTAGGTTGTTCTAGGATCACTTCTTGATCATAGTTTCTCGATCGTGCTTTGCCTTCTCTTCTTGCTCTCTTTTGCGAATAGGTTAGCCACCATATATGCTAGTCGCTTGCTGCAGCTCCACCTCATACTTTTACCCTTCCTATAAGCTTAAATAGTCTTGATCGCGAGGGTGTGAGATTGCTGAGTCCCTGTGGCTCACAAATACTTCCAAAACCAATTTGCAGGTGCCGATGTTACCGAGCAGGTGACGCACCCAAGCTCAAGGAGGAGCTTGATGAAGATCTTGTCCTTCATGTTGTTTCGTTCTAGTCGATTAGTAGTGGAGCCCAGTTGGAGTCGATCGGGGATTTGTGTAGCTTTTGGGGTAGTCTTCTTTTATTTTGGCTCCATAGTCGGGCCTTGACTGTGTCTGGTTGATGTAATGCTTTATTCATGTAATTGCGTGAAGTGGCGATTGTAAGCCAACTATGTATCTTTTTCCCTTATGTATTACATGGGTTGTGTGAAGATTACCTTACTTGCGATATTGCTTTCAATGCAGTTATGCCTCTAAGTCGTGCTTCGACACGTGGGAGATATAGCTGCATCGAGGGCGTTACACTCAGTTCGCTGGCGACTTCGTCCAGGATGGCGGTAGAGGAAGCAGAAGAAGCGGGAACCGGTAGAACGGGCGAAGAGGACGGCGGCGTGATCACGACTTGGAAGGAAGGAACCCCCTGGGCCTTGGACGCCCCGGCTGCAGCATCGAGCACAGTCGACTCCAGGGTCAGCGGGGCCACGGGGCCTGACTCCTTGCTAAGGCGTCCCAGTCGGCCTCGCGAGGACGATCGGGCCCACATTTAAGTCTAACCCACTTCCTATGCATAGGGATTTTGCGAGCAAACAACTTATGGGAACAATAATCAACTAGCATAGGAAGGCAAAACAAGCATAACTTCAAAACTTTAAGCACATAGAGAGGAAACTTGATATTATTGCAATTCCTACACGCATATATTCTTCCCTCATAATAATTTTCAGTAGCATCATGAATGAATTCAACAATATAACCATCACATAAAGAATTCCTTTCATGATCTATAAGCATAGAAATTTTATTACTCTCCACACAAGCAAAATTCTTCTCATAAATAATAGTGGGGGTATCATAAGAAACTTGAATACTATAAATTGTTTCCACATTAAAAGCGTAATGTTTAGAAAAGGGGTAACCATAATCATGACAAGTTTTATAAATATAATCACTACTTTTTATAGCATAAGTATCATCAGAATAATCATCATAAGTAGGAGGCATGCTATCATCATTATAAATTTGCATATCAAAACTCGGGAGACTAAAAATATCATCTTCATTAATCATAGCTTCACCAAGCTTGGGACAAACATTAAGTGTAGCAAATATATTCTCAAAAACATCATCTTCATCAAACATAGCATCCCCAAGCTTGGGCCTTTTCATATCATAAGCATAATCACTCTCATAGTTAATAGTATGGATAGCACCAATAGTATAGCAATTATCATATTCTACCAAGCAAGTGCCAAAAAGATTTTCTAGATCATAAGAAGTATCATTATCTTCCACAATTATATTTTCATGAGGCACAATAGTAATAGGAGCAGCATTATTTGGGAGAGATATCTCTTTACCTCTCTTCCTTTTTCTTTTCTTCTTCTTTACCACACCATGTGTGGGTTCAATCCTCTTTCTGGAGCTCCTTATTAATGAGATTGGTTGAATAGGAGGCTCCTCCTCTTTATCTGATTCATCATAAGAAATAATAGGAGGATATTGGGAAGTCTCTTCCCTTTCATTAGTATTCTCTTCATCTTCTATTTGTTTTCTTTTCTTTATGTGATTGGCAATATAAGGATTTTCAATGCAATTCACCGCACAATACATATAAATTTCCTCTAGATCAAAGCCAAGAAGTTTGTAACGGGCAAATTCTAGAAGATGATTAATTAAACTTTCCATTTCTTCATAACCCATAAGAAAGCTAAGTTCATTATAATTTATGGACACGGTTAGATCATGAAACAATTTGCATCGGATAGCTAAATGACCACTTTCATTGCAAAGTCCACAAGTACGGCCAAGAAAATTTAATTTTTCACCACAATCATCTAGCCTTTCTTGCAACAATTTAGTTTCTAAGTACTTATGCCTCATGCAATATCTATCTTCCCTATTTGGTGTGTACTTACAAAACCAATGCACTCCACAAAAATTGACATGTTTATAGGAGACATTTTTATCATAACTAGTGGAATCATCATTAGTATCATGGATATTCAAAGAATCCGTACTAACAACATTGCAATCATGCTCATCATTCACATATTTTATGCCAAGCATTCTATGTAATTCTTATTCTAGTATTTGAGCACAATTTTCCTTTCCATCATACTCATGAAAGATATTAAAAAGATGAAGCGTATGAGGTAAACTTAGTTCCATTTTTCTATATAGTTTTCTTTTATAAACTAAACTAGTGCTAAAACAAGAAACAAAAAAGATTGGATTGCAAGATCTAAATATATACCTTCAAGCGCTAACCTCCCTGGCAATGGCGCCAGAAAAGAGCTTGATGTCTACTACACAACCTTCTTCTTGTAGACGTTGTTGGGCCTCCAAGTGCAGAGATTTGTAGGACTGTAGCAAATTTCCCTCAAGTGGATGACCTAAGGTTTATCAATCTGTAGGAGGCGTAGGATGAAGATGGTCTCTCTCAAGCAACCCTGCAACCAAATAACAAAGAGTCTCTTGTGTCCCCAACACACCCAATACAATGGTAGGTTGTATAGGTGCACTAGTTCGGCGAAGAGCTGGTGATACAAGTGCAATATGGATAGTAGATAAAGGTTTTTGTAATCTGAAATTATAAAAGCAGCAAGGTAACTAATGATAAAAGTGAGCACAAACGGTATTGCAATGCGTTGAAATAAGGCCTAGGGTTCATACTTTCACTAGTGCAAGTCCTCTCAACAATAATAACATAATTGGATCATATAACTATCCCTCAACATGCAACAAAGAGTCACTCCAAAGTCACTAATAGAGGAGAACAAACGAAGAGATTATGGTAGGGTTCGAAACCACCTCAAAGTTATTCTTTCCAATCAATCCATTGGGCTATTCCTATAAGTGTCACAAACAGCCCTAGAGTTCGTACTAGAATAACACCTTAAGACACAAATCAACCAAAACCCTAATGTCACCTAGATACTCCAATGTCACCTGAAGTATCCGTGGGTATGATTATACGATATGCATCACACAATCTCAGATTCATCTATTCAACCAACACATAGAACCTCAAAGAGTGCCCCAAAGTTTCTACCGGAGAATCACGACGAAAACGTGTGCCAACCCCTATGCATAGGTTCATGGGCGGAACCCGCAAGTTGATCACCAAAACATACATCAAGTGAATCACGTGATATCCCATTGTCACCACAGATACGCACGACAAGACATACATCAAGTGTTCTCAAATCTTTAAAGACTCAATCCGATAAGATAATTTCGAAGGGGAAACTCAATCCATTACAAGAGAGTAAAGGGGGGAAGAAACATCATAGGATCCAAATATAATAGCGAAGCTCGCGATACATCAAGATCATATCACCTCAAGAACACGAGAGAGAGAGATCAAACACATAGCTACTGATACATACCCTCAGCCCCGAGGGAGAACTACTCCCTCCTCATCATGGAGAGCACCGGGATGATGAAGATGGCCACCGGAGAGGGATTGCCCCCTCCGGCAGGGTGCCGGAACGGGTCTAGATTGGCTTTCGGTGGCTACGGAGGCTTCCGGCAGCGGAACTCCCAATCTATTATGCTCCACGACCGTTTTAGGGTATATGGAGATATATAGGCGGAAGAAGTATGTCAAGGGGCCACGAGGGGCCCACGAGGTGGAGGGCGCACCCAGGGGGGTGGGCGCGCCCCCCTACCTCGTGGCCTCCTTGAAGCTTCCTTGACATAGACTCCAAGTCTCCCGGGTTGCTTTCCTTCCAAAAATGAGTTCCGTGAAGTTTCAGGTCAATTGGACTCCGTTTGATTTTCCCTTTCTTTGAAGCCCTAAAATAGGCAAAAAAACAGAAACTGGCACTGGGCTCTGGGTTAATAGGTTAGTCCCAAAAATAATATAAAAGTGTATAATAAATCCCATAAACATCCAAAACAGGAGATAATATAGTATGGAGCAATAAAAAATTATAGATACATTGGATACTTATCACACGACACCTCCTAGCCATTAAAGGAGTGAGGCGTGGCATCACATGAATGGTTAACAAAACACACAATTTAAATTATACAAAATGTTTGAGATGTTACAATGGCAGCTATTTGTTTCAAAATGCCCTGGTTGGCTATTATTCGAGTGCGCCTTCTCTCAAAATGGAAACGAATAATACCACAACATGTTCGGTGCCATTCCATTATAGCATGCCAAGTTTCATGAATTTCAGACGAGTTTTGGATTTACTAGAATTTAAAAACAAAGTATCTCAACCTTTTGCAGACAATCAACAGTGCCCTGGTGATTGAAATTCATTCCCATTTCTTGCATGGGACCTAAGCATGCCTCGAAGGACACATATTTGATTTTTCAACCAATTTATATGCACTGGAGCTTGTGCATGTAGTTCAAATTTGAATTATGCACAGGAAATGCCTAGAAAACCCAGTTAATGTATAAAAATGTCCAAACAAACCCCGAAAAATTCCAAAATTAAGCACAACACTCCTATTGTTCTATGTTGACACTAGACAGTTTTTGGAAGCAATAAGAGGCAACGGATATCATTTCGTCCCCAAAGGTGGCACGTTCCCTACCGAAACCATCACGCTTGTTGTGAGAAGCTCTGGTTTGTGAGAAGCTTATACCCAACCTGCCCCAAATGGGACACAATTTTTACCTTGACATGTTGATGCCGCTCATGATAGCATGCCAAGTTTCACAAATTTCAGATGACTTTTGGATTTACTAGAATTTAAAAACTAGGTATCTCAATGTTTGCGGCCGAGTGACGGTGGCAGGGTGTTTGAAATTCATTCCCATTTCTTCCATGTGACCTAAGAATGCAACCAAGGACACATATTTGATATTTCAACTAGTTTATATGCATTGGAGCTTGTGCATGTAGTTAAAATTTGAATTATGCGCATAAAATGCCTGGAAATTTCAGTTAATGTATAAAAATGTCCAAATGAACCCCGAAAAATTCCTAAATTAAACACAACACTCCTGTTGTTCTTCGTTGACACTAGAAAATTTCAGAAAGCAATAAGAGGCAACAAATATCATTTCGTCCCCAAAGGTGGCACGTTCCCTACCGAAACCATCACGCTTGTTGTGAGAAGCTTTGGTTTGTGAGAAGCTCTGGTTTGTGAGAAGCTTATACCCAAACCTGCTGCAAATGGGACAAAAATTTTACCACGGCATGTTGATGCCGCTCCATGATAGCATGCCAAGTTTCATCAATTTCGGTCGAGTTTTGGATTTACTAGAATTTAAAAACCAGGTATCTCAATGTTTTTGGCCGAGTGACGGTGGCAGCGTGTTTGAAATTCATTCCCATTTCTTGCATGGGACCTAAGCATGCAACCAAGCACATATATTTGATTTTTCAACCAGTTTATATGCACTGGAGAATGTGCATGTAGTTCAAATTTGAATTATGCACATAAACTGCCTGGAAAACCCAGTTAATGTATAAAAATCTCCAAACAAACCCCAAAAATTCCAAAATTAAACACAACACTCTTATTGTTCTATGTTGACACTAGAAAAAAATTGAACGCAATAAGAGGCAACGAATATCATTTCGTCCCCAAAGGTGGGACGTTTCCTACCGAAACCATCACGCTTGTTGTGGGAAGCTCTGGTTTGTGAGAAGCTTATAACCAAACCAGCCCCAAATGGGACAAAAATTTTACCACAGCATGTTGATGCCGCTCCATGATAGCATACCAAATTTCATGAATTTCAAACGAGTTTTGGATTTGCTAGAATTTAAAAACCAGGTATCTCAATGTTTGCGGCCGAGTGACGGTGGCAGGGTGTTGAAATTCATTCCCATTTCTTGCATGGGACCTAAGCATGCAACCAAGGACACATATTTGTTTTTTCAACCAGTTTATATACAATGGAGAATGTGCATGTAGTTCAAATTTGAATTATGCACATAAAATGCCTGGAAAACCCAGTTAATGTATAAAAATGTACAAACGAACCCCAAAAAATTCCTTAATTAAACACAACACTCATATTGTTCTAAGCTGGCACTAAATTTTTTTAAAGCAATAAGAGGCAACGTATATCGTTTCGTCCTGAAAATTGGCACGTTCCCTACCGAAACCATCACGCTTGTTGTGAGAAGCTCTGTTTTGTGATAAGCTTATACACAAACCTGCCCAAAATGGGACCAACTTTCTACCACCCCATGTTGATGCCGCTCCATGATAGCATGCCAAGTTTCATGAATTTCAGTCGAGTTTTGGATTTACAAAATTTAAAAACCACGTATCTCAACGTTTGCGGGCGACTGACGGTGGCAGGGTGTTTGAAACTCATTCCCATTTCTTGCATGGGACCTAAGCATGCAACCAAGGACACATAATTGATTTTTGAACCAGTTTATATGCATTGGAAAATGTGCATGTAGTTCAAATTTTAATAATGCACATAAAATGCCCGGGAAACCCAGTTAATGTATAAAAATGTCCAAACGAACCCCGAAAAATTCCAAAATTAAACACAACACTCCTGTTGTTCTATGTTGACACTCGAATTTTTTTGAAAGGAATAAGAGGCAATAGATATCGTTTCGTCCCTAATGGTGGCACATTCCCTACCGAAACCGTCACACTTGTTGTGAGAAGCTTAGACCCAAACCTGCCCCCAATGGGACAAAAAATTTACCATGGCATGTTGATGCCGCTCCATGATAGCACTCCAAGTTTCATGAATTTCAAATGAGTTTTGGATTTACTCAAATTGAAAACCCAGGTACCTCAATGTTTGCGGCCGAGTGACGGTGGCAGGGTGTGTGACATTCATTCCCATTTCTTGCATGGGACCTAAGCATGCAACCAACGACACATATTTGATTTTTCAACCCGTTTATATGCACTGGAGCATGTGCATGTAGTTCAAATTTGAATTATGCACCTGAAATGCCTACAAAACTAAGTTAATGTATAAAAACATCCAAACGAACCCTGAATAATTCCAATTTTTTTGACGACACACCTATAGTTGCATGTTCACTACAGATAAAAGTTCTAGCAATTGAAACACCATCCTTTGCAGTTGTGACCCCATTGCGTAATTCAAATGAAGACGATAAATCAAGTAGATCACACACAGTTTATCATCACTAACCGTGTGAGATGCAGCACGAAATATCTTGGAGCACCATCCGTGTATAGTACGCCTATGGCTTACGTGAGAAGGTGCGTCGGCTACAGTCCATAGCCGGCGTGTCAAGCACACTAGCTCACTCCCCAAATATCATTTCACTGTTCATTCGTCGCCGGCGAAAGATGGGTACATGGACCCACGTTGTGAGAGCAACTTCGGTGGCCCACTTCGGCGAGAGCGTGGCTGCAGCCGCCAGGCGTGTGCTAACAAGCTTCGTGAGGGCGACCGCAGTCTGCATCCGGGCGGCCAAGGCAGCCCAAACGAGCGTTGTTGCTTCTCAGGCGGCGGCATCAGCATCTGCCTCGGGGATAACAACTGGCGAGAGTGGCACAACAGCTGTCTGTTCCACAGAGGTGGCCTTTCCCCTGATGGAGGCTGCCCACTGCCATGTCGAGGTCGTCCACGCCTAGCTCGAGGGGGTCACTGCACAAATCGAAGAACCTTCTCCAACAATGGTCGGCAACCCACGGCCGAAGAGTTGGCAAATCACCGAGAGAGTTCAAGCAACTGTCTATTCCTGCGTGACATACCTTGCCACAGTGGAGCCCGCCAGAGCCTAGATCATGGCCTCCCACGCCCAGCTCATGGCGGCCTACTCCAAAGATATGGCGAACGTAGATGGAGTATGGTGCAATTAATGCCATGGATCCCCTTCCCCAGGATACCGTCAGGCGCAAGCTCATGGAGGCGGCGGCGGAGATCGACGAGCACCAACCATAGTAGTACTCTTTGTCTTGTTTAATTAAGAGCGCCAGTCTTTAATTTGTTAGAGTAAGGTTTAGGTCGGCTAGCTCTGTTTAATTGCTGAACTTGCTCAATCAAGAAGTGTGGGTGTGAAGTAGTCTCCTTTGTGTACCCAACTTATGCAATGACGTGGATGACCACTATAACCAGGGAAATTCGAGCCAAATTTTTTGACGTTCAAACTCAACACAAACGGGTTAAGCTACCTGAATCGTTTGTGATATTCACATATCATACACAGTTCTGAATAACGGACCGTGTCTGCTGACACTTTGCTCGCCAGTTTTTTCCCTGAAGCGATTCCAAATTTTCAGCTTTCGCAGAAATATCTACCTCCCCACCCCCCTTACCAAAAGCCACATTTCCCATGTTTCTACCTTCTTTTCCAAGTTTAAACCTTCACTCCTTGCTTGCAGCGCCGCCTCCTCGCCAGCGATCCTCCTCCACGCTGCTCGGCCTCGCCTATCCAAGCACATAATCGACACCCGACCCCCATCCTCCTTCTCCTTACACATCCCACATGCCCCGACTGCCGGCGTGACACCTTCCACCCAAATCACCGCCCCTCCACCAAATAAGTGCTGCCCTAAGCCATGGTGTGCGAAGTATAGCCAGGATCCCAAGGACCATTTGGCAGTGGAGAAGCAAATCACGGCCGCACGGACGGATGTGGTCATGATGACTACCATTCATGTCGCCCCCAGATCTTGGAGGAGCACCTCGCTGTTGAGGCCACCGTCGAAGCCTCGTGCATCGACGATGCGACGTGGTTAGCTGTTTGGTTCAATTCTGCGATGCGATGTTAAATTGTTGTGGGTGCATTCTCCTATCGTATACCATGTGAGGAATAAATTGAATTTGGCTATAGTAAATACATGAGAAAAAATGCAATTGCTATATTTCCAAGTTGTTAAGCATGCTTGGTTTGATTAACTGTCTGATCTTCTATTAGGAGTATGTTATATCATGCAATGTGGTGCTCAGTTAATGTTTGGTTCATTTGTTGTCGTGTTTAGCTAACTGATTGGTTCAATTCTGCAATGCGATGTCCAATTGTCATGGGTAGAATTTTGTATTGTTGTGCATGTGAGGAATAAATGGAATTTGGCTGCACTAAATACATGATAAACATATACAATTGCTATATTTCCTAGTTCTTAATCATGCTTGGTTTGGATAAATCAGTTTTCCATGTGGCCTGAATTAATCTGATGAATCTGCAATGTTCTTATTTTTCATCAACATATTTTACTGATAGCATGCAAACCCTAACTTAACTTGATGACTAACTACCTTATATGTGTTGCAGGGAAACAATGGGAAGGACTGAAGTTTGAAATGGAGGTTAGCACGTGCATGGTCCCTTTTCTAATAGCACATGATTGTGCAATTGCAGAAACCATTAAAATATTTAGGTTTTTAACAATTTCGTCTTCCACATGTAGGTCCTACTGTCAGAGGTTTTGACCCACTGTTCGACCCCTTTTGCATATGGGGAAATGAGTTGTCCATGAATATCAGTCAAGTCAGGAAACTCAAAAAGATTGTTAGGATAAAGAAATTAGTGACAAAAAACAACAAGATCTTTGTCTGCACAATGAAGAAGACATCAGTTAACTATAAGATGGTACTAACTATTATACCTTGCCTTTTTTATTCCTTTGCCCCATTTCCAATATAGAGAAGATATTTATGCACATCCTTGTTTTTAGGCCTTTCCAAAGCAGTTCACTGATGATTACGTCTCAAACCACCTCTATGGGTAGGAGGCGAGGAAGGTTTTCATACAACACCCACGGTTCAATATTGAAGTGTTCCTGAAGAGGATGAGGGATGGACGGTCAGTGATCCACATGCACTGGCCTAAAGTTGCAAAGACTTTCAACATGAATGAAGGCTCAATATTCGCTGTCCGCTTCAACAGTTTTCCAAATGAGATGCATCTATCTATATATACTGTCTATGATACTAATTTCGAAAGGTTCTACATGTTGCAGGTGAAACTTGGTGCTGGTGCAGTTGTGTAATGGGGTAGCTGAGTGCTGAAGCTATATCATGTTGTACTTTGCGGTATTTCAATTATGAAATTCTGCTTCCTTAATATGCAAAATGAAATATATTATGTGCTTAATATGAATGTCAATTAGATTAATAAATGGATTGTTAATAATAGGGCAATTAGCCTACTAATTGGTTTTGCTATTGCAAACGGTTATTGAAAAAATACCATGGGCGATGACCTCAGGAAACGCACGCACTTTCTAGTAATAAACCGTGTTGGATCAATGAAAAATCACACACGACTTTCTCTTGAAAACTGTTTGCGTTAGGCCACCTTGCGCAAATGTTTACCACATAAAAACTGTGTGTCATGTACAGCCTTTGCCACACAGTTTCTTCTGTGGACCGTGTGTGATACATTCAATGACACAAACGACTTAACAGGAAAAATTGTGTGTGATGTACCTATGAACAGAAACGTTTTCCTTGGAGCGACTGTCTGGGATGTTGATACGAACGGAAACGTTTAGCGGGGACTGACTGTGTGGGATGTAATTGCGACCGGAATCATATTCGCCTGTATAATTGTACTTTTTAGCTCTACTTTACGTATTTCCGTATTTGAGCGCTCGCTGGTCGCACACGACCTCATTTTGACGAGCGTGTGTGCCAGGAGGGCCATATCCTCGATGGTTTCTGGGTCGTGTGGGAAGGACGCCCCTATCACCCGCACTCACTAGGCGACGATTCCAAATGTTGTCACGGAAAGGGGTTAAAAACCGTTTGTATAGCACCTCGCTGTACTAGTGTTGGGAGATGAATGGAAAACAACATTTAAAACTAAGTTTGGATTATGTGAGTCGTTAGTCATGCCTTTTGGGTTAACTAATGCACCTAGTACTTTCACAAGATTAATGAACGAAATTTTATGTGCTTCCATTGCACGATTTGTGGTAGTTTACTTTGATATATTGATTTATAGCAGATCATTGGAGGAACATTCGGAACATTTACGTGTTATTTTTATTGCTCTGCGTGATGCATGTTTGTTTGGTAACCTTGGAAAGTGCATACTTTGCACTGACCAAGTATCTTTTCTTGGCTATCTTGTTACTCCACTGGTAACTGAAGTTGATAAAGCCAAGATTGAAGCTATTAAGAGTTGGCCGCAACCCAAAACAGTCACACAAGTTAAGAGTTTTCTCGGCCATGCTGGTTTCTACAGGCGTTTTGTTAGAGATTTCAGCACCATTGCTGCACCTCTCAATGAGCTTACAAAGAAGGATGTGCCGTTTGTTTGGGGTTCCGCACAGGAAGAAGCCTTCATGGTATTGGAAGATAAGTTGAGACATGCTTCATTACTCCCACTTCCTGACTTTAATAATACTTTTGAGCTTGAATGTGATCCTAGTGGAATTGGATTAGGAGGTATGTTATTACAAGATGGTAAACCTATTGCATACTTTCCTGAAAAATTGAGTGGGCCTAGTCTAAATTATTCTACCTATGATAAGGAAGTATATGCTCTTGTTTAGACTTTCGAAACATGGCAACATTATTCTCATCATGAATATTTTAAGCACATTGAAAGTCAAGCAAAACTGAACCATAGACATGCTAAATGGGTTGAATTCATGGAGACTTTCCCTTATGTCATTAAACAAAAAAAAGGAAAAAATGTTATAGTTGATGCATTGTCTCATTGTTATAGTATTCTTTCACAACTTGACTTTAAAATATTTGGTTTGGAGACCATCAAAGATCAATATGTGCATGATTCTGAATTTAAAGATGTGCTGCAGAATTGTGAAGAAGGGAGAACACGGAATAAGTTCATCATTAATGATGGATTTGTGTTCCGTGCTAACAAGCTATGTATTCCAGCTAGCTCCGCTCGTATTTTGTTGTTGTAGGAGGCGCATGGAGGATGCTTAATGTGACAGGATGTTGGGTGTTTTGTTGCTCGTTGCACTATATGTCAAAAAGCTAATTCACGACTCAATCCTCATGGTTTATATATGCCTTTGCCTGTACCTAGTGTTCCATGCGAGGATATATCTATTGACTTTGTTTTAGGTTTACCTCGAACAAAGAAGGGGAGGGATATCATATTTGTTGTCATGGATAGATTTTCGAAAATGGCACACTTTATACCATGTCATTAAAGTGATGATGCTACTAATGTTGCTCATTTGTACTTCGATGAAATTATTAGCTTGCATGGTGTGCCGAATAAAATTGTTTCAGATCATGATACTAACTTTCTTAGCCACTTTTGGAGATGTTTATGGGCTAAGTTGGGGACTAAACTTCTTTTTAGTACTATATGTCACCCCAAACTGATGGACAAACTGAAGTAGTCAATAGAACATTGTCTACTATTCTTATGGCTATTTTGAAGAATAATAGGAAAATGTGGGAAGAATGCTTGCTTCATATTGAATTTGCTTATAATCGTTCGCTGCATTCTACTACTAAGATGTTCCCTTTTGAAATTGTGTATGGTTTCCTACCTCGTGCTCCCATTGATTTGTCGCCTCTTTCATCTTCGGAGAAGGTTAATTTTGATGCTAAACAACATGCTATATTGACCTTAAAATGCATGAGTTAACTAAGGAAAACATTGAGCGTATGAATGTTAAATATAAACTTGCTCGAGATAAGGGTAGAAAACATGTTGTCTTTGCACCTGGAGATCTTGTTTGCTTACATTTGCGCAAGGATAGGTTTCCCAATTTGTGCAAAGCAAAGCTAATGCCACGTGCTGATGGTCCTTTTAAGGTGTTAGAGAAAATAAATGATAATGCATATAAACTTGAGATGTCTGCAGATTTTGGTGTTAGTCCCACTTTTAACATTGCAGATTTGAAGCCTTATTTGGGTGATGATGATGAGCTTCCTTCGAGGACGAGTTCAATTCAACAAGGCGAGGATGATGAGGACAATAATACCATTGTTACACCCACAACCCCTGCTGCGATACATACTGGACCAATTACTAGAGCTCACGCACGCTAATTGAATTACCGGGTACTTTAATTTCTTGGTAACAATTATAATGTTCATGAGAATATGATGCCGCCTAAATTGGATACATTTTTATTGATTACTAATGAAGGTACTAGCACGGACAAGAGGGATGAACACCGAAGCAGGATCAACCATGGAGATGAAGGCGCGTGCGAAGGGAACCAGAACGGCGTTTCTATTGCTGATTTCAGCACTTTGAAGCCTCCTTGATTACATACAAGGACATGGACAAAATATACAAGATGCCCTTTCATTAATTTCCTCCATAGCTTAATATAGGTGTTGCGCCACCTTATTTTTGGGCCAGTGATACAACTCCATCGTATCTACTTTTCCAACACTTATGCTCTTATTTTGGACTCTAATTTGCATGATTTGAATGAAACTAACCCGTTGGAGGGGGCACCCTATGACCACAAGGCACCAGGGCGCGCCTGCCCCCCCTCCCCCCGAGGCGCGCCCTAGTGGGTGGTCGAGCCCATGTGGCTCCGCTGACCCTAATCTGGATACTATAAATTCCTATTCTCGAGAAAAAATAGGAGAGGAAGTTTTATCACGTTTTACGATACGGAGCTGCCACCATATCATGTTCTTCATCAAGAGGCTAGATCTAGAGTCCGTTCGGGGCTCCGGAGAGGGGGATCTTCCGTCTTCATCATCATAAACCATCCTCCATCACCAATTTCATGATGCTCACCTTCGGGAGTGAGTAATTCCTTCCTAAGCTTGCGGCACGCTGATGGCGTGGATGAGATTTCATCATGTAATCGAGTTAGTTTTGTTAGGGCTTGATCCCTAGTATCCACTATGTTCTGAGATTGATGTTGCAATGACTTTGCTATGCTTAATGCTTATCTCTAGGGCCCAAGTGCCATGATTTCATATCTGAACCGTTTATGTTTTCAGCAATATATTTTTGTTATTGATTCTATCTTGCAATTTATACGCACCTATTACGTGTTAAGATCCGCATACCCCATGGTGACAATAATTGGGATTCTTTGCGGTGATTATCGTAATTTAGGAGTTCATGTATTCATTATGTGTTAATGCTTTCTTCCTGTCCTCTATTAAAAGGAGGCCTTAATATCCCTTAGTTTCCTTATAGACCCCGCTGCCACGGGAGGGTAGGACAAAATATGTCATGAAAGTTCTTTTCCATAAGCAAGTATGACTATATGCGGAATACATGCCTACATTACATCGATGAATTGGTGCTAGTTCTGTGTCGCCCTAGGTTATGACTATTATATGATGAATATTATCCAATGTTATCATCGATCTAATGCCTATGAAATTTTCACATAATTGCTCTTCCTAAGTTACTACTATTACTACTACTGTTACAACTGCTACAAACTATTGCTACTTCTATTACCGTTACCATTGCCTACTACTAAATAACAACCACTTAGTCACTTGAGGGCTCGACACTGCACAGATTGGTGACTTGCATTGATGTGAGGTGGAGTGTGGAGCCTTGGAGGGGTAGTCTTCCCTCAGCGTGCCCAGCAGGCCTGCCGGCCCAGTCTTGATACTTGTCTTCGGGGCAACCTCGACCTTGCCAGGCTCGCCTGCCCAACAAGGGAGGTTTTTCCTTAGTGATATCTTGATCCTTTAGCTTGACTTTGTCTTCTTGATTCCCCCTTTGATTCCTGAAAGAACTGATCTCTTCTACCTGGCCTTGTCTTGGATGCTGTAAGCTTGCTCTTGAGCCCGTGTACAGTCTGGGCAATATACCTAGGATCTTTTGCACCGACAGGAGCCCCAGGGCCTAGCCTGAACACGCTGTCGAGCGTCATCGAGGTAGGCCCTATCAAGTACATGGTGCGAGGAGGATGTGGTATTTCGTTGTAACGCCCCGGACACACCCGCCGATGGTCAATACTCCTGGCGGGATCTAGACTGGCCCCACAGATCAATACTAGTCTTTTCTGTGCACTTTGTCCTCACTCGTGCGCACCCAGAAGCAACTTCTCGGTTGGTCACCCATCCTGACACTACTCCAAGATGAGCACGCTTAACTTTGGAGTTCTGTCAGAATGGGCTCCCGGAAAAGAAGGAATTCCTTATTGATATGAGTAGTCTATCATCCCTAATAAGCCAGGCCATCACATACACCCCCACTCAGAGGAACCGACGTCCTCGTCGGGCCACATGAACGTTCCCTCTTGGCACATACGTCTGTGCATCCAGTCCGGTACATGTGCCATGTCGGGTGCCACGACGGGTCACAAACGTCATGAACAACATGACCGCGCACCTGTTTGGAACCACCCGTGTAACCGCGAGGGTTGGCTCCGATACCAACTTGTAACGCCCCGGACACACCCGCTGGTGGTTGTTACTCCTGGCGGGATCTAGACTGGCCCCACAGATCAATACTAGTCTTTTCTGCGCACTTTGTCCTCACTCGTGCGCACCCGGAAGCAACTTCCCGGTTGGTCACCCATCCTGATACTACTCCAAGCTGAGCATGCTTAACTTTGGAGTTCTGTCAGAATGGGCTCCCGGAAAAGAAGGAATTCCTTATTGATATGAGTAGTCTATCATCCCTAATAAGCCAGGCCATCACATTCGTCCTTTGAGATCTTCTTTGCTTCTTCATTAAACTATGCTCAGGATCGTTTCTGCCCCCCCCCCCGCCCCACGTCGTGTAGGACGTTACCAAAGGAAATCAAGCCACGATCCGAGGCTACCCACGTCTCACGTTCGCAGGGTGGTAACCGCCATCCCATTATTTTCCCGCCCCTGGCACCTCCGCTATATGTACTGCATGCATTATGCAGGGTTAGTGGCAGACGCAAGGGGCGCGGGAATGGGTATCGTGGCAGAAAACCAGGCATCGTGGATTTATGCAGGGGGTCGGCCTTGAGTCCTCGAGCCGTTGATGGTGAGGGTGAGCCGGACTGGAGGAGCAGGGCGGCTATCTTCATGGAAAAGAGCTAGCCCCCTGCCCCGCTCGCCTATAAAAAGGGACGCGTGGCGAGGCGCTTCTTCGCACATCCCATTCCTTCCTTTCCCTTAGTACTCTTTGCCCACCATGGTGAGAGGCCGGGGATGCGACGCTATTCCAGTGGTGGCGATGAGAACTTCTGCTTGACATTTTCTCCCTCCTCCTCCTGAAGACATGGGGGCAGAGCCCGCCGCGAGTGGAGGTGGGAGGGGGGAGGTCAGGGTCGTCGTGGCGTTCAATATCGAGGAGAACAGGGGGAGGCGCCCTAGTCACCCCTCCGCCGGTCACTCAATCCCCAATGGAGGGCCACGTTGGAGACCAGCCGCTAGAGTCCATCATCAGACTACACAAATCCCCGTGTGGTCGTCTCCGTCTCCCCACTCCATTTGCGAGGGTGATGGATCTCGAGAAGCCGCCTGCATTCAAGCTGCACATGAGGGGTTGCGGTAATGGCAACATGCAGGTGGATGTGGACGTCCCTGCCCCTCATGTCATGTTCTTCCGATGTGGCCGGAAGACGTTTGCTTGTGCCCATAGCTTGTCAGAGGGGCACGTCCTCCCTTGAAGTTAATGGAGGCTGATCTGCTCTCCATCAAGGTCTTCGGGTGCTCGCTTAGGGTGCTGCGCGGAGAACTCAACCGGTGACAAAAGCTCCTCCTCGAGCGATAGCGATGAGGAGGACAGTGATGACGATGATGACGACGCAGACAGGGAGGACGACAGCTCCGACTCCGGTTGATCTCTAGCCACACCATCACCGTCAGCAAGAGGTGGGGCGGCACCACCATCTGCACCTGCATCTCCTCCCCGGCAAGGAGATTTGCCGGTGAGTTGGATGTGGGGGTGCGGATGGTGCCTCCGGCTCCTCCAACAGCCTTTCAGCTGGACCTCGGCAGGATTCCTCATAGCCTCCAGGTTCGGTCGCCCTGCCGTGTCCTGCTGGCCATTGTGGTGGTGACCAGGGCGATCCCTTTGCCGCTCTCTTCACCATCACCTTTGTCTGCACTCTCCTTCTGCCGTTCGGAGTTCATCATCCGGCAAGGTTTCTACTAGCCCGCAGCCCTCCAAGACGAGCTAGTCACCAAGTGTGAAGCCTGCCAGCTCCACTCCAAGAATATCCATCAGCCTGCCCAAGCTCTTCAAACAATCCATTTCTCATTGCCATTTTCGGTCTAGGGGCTCGACATCTTAGGCCCCTTCCCCTGTGCTATCGGGGGCTTTGAATTCTTGCTCATTCCAATCGACAAGTTTACAAAGTTGCCGAAAGTTGAGCCCGTGAGAAAGGTGATCGCACAGTCAGCGATCAAGGTCCTGAAAGGATTGGTGTGCCACTTCGGGGTCCCTACCCGAATCATCATCGACAATGGCACCCAATTCACAAGCCGCGCCTTCATGCAATATGTTCAAGCCCTTGGAAGCAAGATCTCATTTGCCTCTCTTGCTCATCCAAGGAGCAACGCGCAAGCTGAGAGGGCGAACGCTGAAGTGTTGCGGGGACTCAAGACAAGAACTTTCAATAAGCTGCAGAAGTGTGACAGGCGATGGATCAACCGAGCTGTCAGTGGTTCTTTGGTCCCTCTACCCGACACCAAATCGAGCTACCGGGCAGACTCCCTTCTCCCTTGTCTATGGGGAAGAAGCAAGTATCCCCATGGAACTAATATACATGTCACCTCAAGTACTTGCCTATGATGAAGCAGCAAAAGAACAACACCGACGTGATGACATTGTGCTACTTGAGGAGAACCGTCTATTTGCTGCTACGCATGCTGCATGCTACCTGCAAGCCCTACATCGCTATCACAGCCACATGGTTCATGCTCAGAGTTTTGAGGAAGGCGACCTTGTCCTTAGGCGCGTTCAGTCCGCCAAGGGTACAAATAAGTTGATGCCGAAGTGGGAAGGCCCTTACCGGGTACTACGAGTCACCAGACCCGATGTAGTCCGTCTAGAGACTGGAGATGGCATTCAATTGCAAAACTCATGTAACATTGAGCATCTCCGTAAGTTCTACCCGTAAGGAGTGGCTGTGTCGCCCTGCCCTACAGCCCCCTTTTTTGTACAAGCTTTGCCGAAGTTGCATGTAACCCTTTCTACAAAGCTAGGCGCAGCCCTTGAGCAACAGAGAAATAAACAAAGCGCTGGGGGGGGCTCTGAAGAAGATTGCATACATGCATAAGAATATCATGAGCATAGCATGATCAGGTAGATAAGATCGCATGTGGCACTGTTTTCATCTACACTAAGCTGCAGGGTTGTTACTGTAGACTTGGTCCCGAAGAGAAGAAACGAAGACAAGCCTACATAGCGGTCTCCGGCAAACCAAACAGATAAGTTCTTTTCTTATCCATACGTGTTCTATAAAGTGAAAACTTGTGCATATGAAAACCTCGCCACCTTCGAAGCATAGGTGCTCCCATCATCTTACTCGAATGTTGCTTCGGTCAGGATGGTCACAGTGGCCTTTGGCGGAAAATGTTTGGCGGGGGGCTGGTCCCTCTTTGTGGTTTTGCGCCCGGCAGGCCTAGCCCAGCGGTAGCAAACTGAGGGTACTGGCAGGATAGCCTGTGGGGGGAAACTTGTTTACTTGATTGTATAGAGGCATTTCACCTCCACATTGATCTGATACATGTACAAGTACCCGACAAAACTCATTGTTTTCATTAATTTGCTGATAAGCAAGTACAAATCTTACATAACACGAATATGGATAAAGAAGATTACATAACTTAGAGTAAAGTTTGGCAAGTACCTACATATTTTATACTGAAAAAGATAGTGCCCTGTAATCCCTCTCCTCCTAGGAACCACTGGAACAACGCCGCGCACCCATCCTCTCACCATGGTGGGAGAAAACTACTAAGTGAAAGGAAGGGGGTAGCTCTTTTCCATGAAGATAGCCACCCCGCTCCTCCTGTCTGGCTCCCCCTCACCATCAACGACTCAAGGAATCAAGGCTGACCCCCTGCACCAATCCACGGCGCCTTGTTTTCTACCACGTCGCCCATTCTCGCGCCCCCCGCATCTGCCACCAACCCTGCACAATGCTAATGACCCACAAGTATAGGGGATCTATCATAGTCCTTTCGATAAGTAAGAGTGTCGAATCCAACAAGGAGCAGAAGGAAATGATAAGTGGTTTCCAGCAAGGTATTCCCTGCAAGTACTGAAATAAGTGGTAACAGATAGTTTTGTGATAGGATAATTTGTAACGAGCAACAAGTAACAAAAGTAAATAAAGTGCAGCAAGGTGGCCCAATCCTTTTTGTAGCAAAGGACAAGCCTGGACAAACTCTTATATAGAGAAAAGAACTCCCGAGGACACATGGGAATATCGTCAAGCTAGTTTTCATCACGTTCATATGATTCGCGTTCGGTACTTTGATAATTTGGTATGTGGGTGGACCGGTGCTTGGGTACTATCCTTACTTGGACAAGCATCCCACTTATGATTAACCTCTATTGCAAGCATCCACAACTACAACAAAAGTATTAAGGTAAACCTAACCATAGCATGAAACATATGGATCCAAATCAGCCCCTTATGAAGCAACGCATAAACTAGGGTTTAAGCTTCTACCACTCTAGCAACCCATCATCTACTTATTACTTCCCAATGCCTTCCTCTAGGCCCAAATAATGGTGACATGTCATGTAGTCAATGTTCACATAACACCACTAGAGGAGAGACAACATACATCTCATCAAAATATCGAACGAATACCAAATTCACATGACTACTAATAGCAATACTTCTCCCATGTCCTCCGGAACAAACGTAACTACTCACAAAGCATATTCATGTTCATAATCAGAGGGGTATTAATATGCATATAGGATCTGAACATATGATCTTCCGCCAAATAAACCAACTAGCATCAACTACAAGGAGTAATTAACACTACTAGAAACCTACTAGTACCAATCCCGGACTTGAAGACAAGAATTGGATACATGAGATGAACTAGGGTTTTTACAGGAGATGGTGCTGGTGAAGATGTTGATGGAGATTGCCCTCTCCCCATTAGAGGATCGTTGGTGATGACGATGGCCACAATTTCTCCCTCCTGGAGGGAAGTTTCCCCGGCAGAACTGCTCTGCCGGAGCTCTAGATTGGATTCGCCAAGGTTCCGCCTCGTGGCGGCGGATTTTTGTCTGAGGAGATGGCTTATGATTTTTTCCTCATCGAAAGACTCCATATAGTAGAAGATGGCCATCGGAGGGACCACGAGGTAAGGGGGCGCGCCCAGGGGGGTAGGGCGCGCCCCCACCCTCGTGGGTAGGGTGTGGCCCCCTGGTGAACTTCTTGCGCTTATTATTTTTTATATATTCAGAAAACGTCTTCCGTGAAGTTTCAGGACTTTTGGAGCTGTGCAGAATTGGTCTCTAATATTTTCTCCTTTTCCAGCCCAGAATCCCAACTGCAGGCATTCTCCCTCTTTATGTAAACATTGTAAAATAAGAGAGAATATGCATAAGTATTGTGACATCATGTGTAATAACAGCCAATAATGCAATAAATATCGATATAAAAGCATGATGCAAAATGGACATATCAAATCCCCCAAGCTTAGACCTCGCTTGTCCTCAAGCGAAAGCCGAAATCGGAAAATATGTCCACATGTTTGGAGATAGATGTGTCAATAAAAGTAAAATACGGACATGAGGGCATCATGATCATTATTAGAACAACAACTTACGTAATTCTTGTCATATGATTTCTTATGCTAGAGTAATAATTCAATCACAATTTTGAGTATGAATCGTAAACTTCATTGAAAACTAACAAACTATAATCTTAGTCATTGGAGCAATTGCAATTTATCATAACATAGGAAAGAGTCAATATATAAGAGTTTTTCAGCAAGTCCACATACTCAACTATCATATAGTCTTTCACAATTGCTGACACTCACGCAATACTTATGGGTATGGAGTTTTAATCGGACACGGAGAAGGATAGGGGCTTATAGTTTTGCCTCACCTCAAGGGTAATGTCAACAATAATAGTTCATGAAAACTCACATCCAATTATCCATATATACCAGGATCCTTCCAACATACTATGCTTGCCAAAGGATAAAATGTAAAAAGGAAGGGTGAAGATCACCATGACTCTTATGCAAGGTAGGAGATAAAAGAAAAAGATAGGCCCTTCGCAGAGGGAAGCAGAGGTTGTCATGCGCTTTTATGGCCGGATGCACAAAATCTTAATGTGAAAGAAAACGTCACTTTATATTGCCACTTGTGATATGGACCTTTATTATGCAGTTTGTCACTTTTATTTCTTCCATATCACACGATCGTATAAAGCTAATTTTCTCCAACACTAATAAGTCATACATATTTAGAGAGAAATTTTTATTGCTTGCACCGATGACAACTTACTTGGAGGATCTTACTCAATCCATAGGTAGGTATGGTGGACTCTCATGGCAAAACTGGTTTACGGGTATTTGGAAGTACAAGTAGTATCTCTACTTGGTGCGATGAATTTGGCTAGCATGAGGGGCAAAGGCAAGCTCAACCATGTTGGATGATCCATGACAATATAATTTATCTCATATGTAAGAAAACATAACCCATTACGTTCTCTTCCTTGTCCAACGTCAACTCTTTAGCATGTCATATTTTAATGAGTGCTCACAATCATAAAAGATGTCCAAGATAGTATACTTATATGTGAAGAGCTCTCTTTGTTTATTACTTCCTATTAATTGCAACAATGACCAAAACTATGTTTGTCAACTCTCAGCAACTTTTAGTCATCATACTTTTTCTATGTGAGCTCATTACTCTCCATAAGATCCATATGATCTCTTTGTTTCCTTTTTTATTTTTTCTCTTTTCTTTTATTTACTTAGGATCATGGAAAAATAATCAAGCCCTTGACTCAACACTAATCTTTATTATATGTAGCTCACGGACTCGATTACATAGAAGGATCATAAAGAAAAACTCACAACTAGATCATACTAAAACTTTATTCTACTAGATCAAGATATTATCAAAAGGATCGAACTAAGAAAAATGGTAAAGATAAAAGTGATGGTGATACAATACCGGGGCACTCCCCCAAGCTTGGCAGTTGCAAAGGGGAGAGCCCATACCATATACTCAATTCTTCTTTGTTGGTGAAGAAGGTGATGGTTTTGTTGATGGCGTAGGCTTCTTCCTTAATTTACGCTTGAGGATAGAATTTTGGTCCCTTAGGTCCTCGATCTCTTGTTCCAGGCTCAGTATCTTTTTGCATAGTTCCTGCTTGTTTTCCTGCAAGAGGCGAAAAGGGATAAACTCGATCTTAGGTTTCTTTACTCTATCTGGGAGGCTTGACTTTTTGAACTCCACATGCATGTCCCCAGGTTGAGGTAGTGGGACTTCACCTTCAACTAAGCTTGTTTACTCCTTTCGCTTTGGTTCATAGTCCTCTTCTTCTTCCGTAGTCCAACCACAATGCTCCACATCCCCATAGACCTTAGGATCCGCAAGGTAATCAGCCACATAGCTTTCTCCTTCCGAATCCTGGGACGACATGTTGCTCTGTCTCCGGCAGGACAACTCAAAACAAAGATGAGATATTTGCGTGATACGAGAGTCAAAACCTCCGGGAGATTATATAATGAATTTTTACCGACCAAAATATGTGTCGTGTACGAAAACGGAGTCCGGAGAGCGCACGAGGTAGGGGGGCGCTCCCAGTAGGGTAGGGAACGCCCTCCACCATCGTGGAGGCCTCGTGTCCTTCCCAGACTGCTTCTTATTTTTCTATTTTTCTAAATATTTCAAAACAGAGAAATATTCCCTTAAAAACTGTGTTCGAGTCGGTTTATTTACCGTACCACATACCTATTCCTTTTCGGAGTCTGGAACGTTCCGGAAAGTGTTCCTTATGTATTCCTCCGGGGTTCCAGTTTCAATAACATTGGTTTCAACATTAATGGGATTACCTGAGATATAATGTTTGATTCTTTGACCGTTCACCACCTTCAGATTTGTGCCTTCAAAGTTGTTAATTTTTATGGCACCGGAACGATAGACCTCCTCGATAACGTAAGGACCTTCCCATTTAGAGAGAAGTTTTCCTGCAAAAAATCTTAAACGAGAGTTGTATAGAAATACATAATCACCTACATTAAACTCACACTTTTGTATCCTTTTATCATGCCATCTTTTAACTTTTTCTTGAAACAACTTGGAATTTTCATAGGCTTGGGTTCTCCATTCATCGAGTGAGCTAATATCAAATAACAAATAACCTCTTCTCACCGGCAAGTTTAAAATCATAATTGATCTCTTTAATAGGCCAATATGCCTTGTGTTCTAGTTCGAGAGGTAAGTGACATGCTTTTCCATAAATCATTTTATACGGAGACATACCCATAGGATTTTTATATGCAGTCCTATAGGCCCATAATGCATCATCAAGTTTCTTGGACCAATTCTTTCTAGACCTATTGATAGTCTTTTGCAAAATTAATTTGAGCTCTCTATTACTCAATTCTACTTGACCACTAGACTGAGGGTGACAAGGAGATGCAATTCTATGATTAACATCATACTTAGCAAGCATTTTACGGAAAGCGCCATGAATAAAATGTGAACCACCATCCGTCAATAAATATCTAGGGACTCCAAATCTTGTAAAAATAACTTCTTTAAGCATTATAATAGAAGTGTTATGGTCAGCACTACTAGTTGGAATAGCTTCTACCCACTTAGTAACGTAATCAACAACAACTAAAATATGTATATAACCATTAGAGGTAGGAAAAGGTCCCATATAGTCAAAGCCCCAAACATCAAACGGTTCAATAACGAGTGAATACTTCATAGGCATTTCTTGATGTCTACTAATATAACCAACTCTTTGACATTCATCAAAAGATAAGACAAACTTATGGGCATCCTTGATGAGAGTAGGCCAATAAAAACCATATTGCAATACCTTATGTGCAGTTCTATCTCTAGCATGGTGTCCACCATAAGCTTCGGAGTGAAACTTGCATAGGATTTGTTCCTGTTCATGCTCAGGTACACAATTTCTAGTAACACCATCTACTCCTTCTTTATGAAGATGTGGGTCATCCCAAAAGTAACGCCTCAAATCATAGAAGAACTTTTTCTTTTGCTGATATGTGAAACTAGGTGGTATAAACTTAGCAACAATGTAATTAGCACAATCAGCATACCATGGAGCTGTATGAGAAGCATTTATGACATTTAATTGCTCATCAGGAAAGCTATCATCAATAGGTAGTGGGTCATCAAGCGCATTTTCTAACCTAGACAAGTTGTCTGCAATGGGGTTCTCAGCTCCTTTTCTGTCAACAATATGCAAATCAAATTCTTGTAGCAAGAGAACCCATCTAATAAGTCTAGGTTTAGCATCTTTCTTTTCCATAAGATATTTAATAGCAGCATGATCAGTGTCAATAGTTACTTTAGAATCAACAATATAAGGTCTGAACTTATCACAAGCAAATACAACTGCTAAGAATTCTTTTTCAGTAGTAGCATAATTTCTTTGAGCATTGCCTAGGGTTTTACTAGCATATTGAATAATGTTTAATTTCTTATCAACTCTTTGCCCTAGAACAGCACCAACAACATAATCACTAGCATGACACATAATTTCAAAGGGTAAATTCCAATCAGGTGGCTAAACAATGGGTGTAGAGATCAATGCTTTCTTAAGTATTTCAAATGCTTCTACACAATCATCATCAAAGACAAATGGTATATTTTTTTGTAATAAATTAGTCAGAGGCCGAGAAATTGTTGAGAAGTCCTTAATGAACCTCCTATAAAATCCGGCGTGACCAAGGAAACTTCTTATACGTTTGATGTCCTTGGGGCATGGCATCTTTTCAATAACATCAACCTTGGCTTTATCAACTTCAATACCTCTTTCAGAAACTTTATGCCCCAAGACAATACCTTCAATAACCATAAAGTGGCACTTTTCACAATTCAATACAAGATTAGTTTCTTCACATCTCTGCAAAACTCAATCAAGGTTGCTCAAGCAATCATCAAAATAAGATCCATAGACGAAGAAATCGTCCATGAAAACCTCACAAATCTTTTCATAAAAGTCAGAGAATATAGCCATCATGCATCTTTGAAAGGTAGCAGGTGCATTACATAAACCAAAAGGCATAAGTCTATAAGAAAAAGTACCAAAAGGGCAAGTAAAAGTAGTCTTTGATTGATCCTTGGCTGACACGGGTATTTGAGAGAAACCAGAATAACCATCTAGAAAGCAAAAATGTGTATGTTTGGATAATATTTCTAGCATTTGATCGATAAAAGGTAAGGGGTAATGGTCCTTTTTAGTGGCCTTATTTAATTTGCGGAAATCAATTACCATCCTATAACCTGTAATAATTCTTTGAGAAATCAATTCATCTTTATCATTAGAAACGACAGTAATACCTCCCTTCTTAGGGACACAATGGACAGGACTTACCCACTGACTATCAACAACGAGATAGATTATACCCGCCTCAAGGAGCTTTAGTATTTCCTTTATTACCACTTCTTTCATTTTAGGATTCAGTCGTCGTTGATGATCACGAACTGGTTTAGCATCTTCTTCCAAATTTATTTTATGTTGACAGAGTGGGACTAATGCCCTTAAGATCACAAAGAGTATACCCAATAGAAGCACGGTGCTTCTTCAGAGTTTTCAATAATCTCACTCCCTCATGCTTTGAAAGGTTAGCACTAATAATAACATGATATATCTTTTCCTCATCAAGATAAGCATATTTAAGAGTATCAAGCAACGGTTTAAGCTTAAACACGAGATCACCCTTGGGTGGAGGAGGATCCCCTAGGATTTCAACAGGCAAATTGTGTTTCAGAATAGGTTCCTGTTTAAAGAATACTTCATCTATTTCCCTTCTTTCATTCATAAACATATCATTTTCATGGTCTAGCAAATATTGTTCTAAAGGATCACTAGGAGGTACGGAAATAGAAGAAAGACAAATAATTTCATCCTTACTAGGTAATTCTTCTTCACCGTGTTGTCTACTAAATTTAGAGAAATTAAATTCATGAGACATATCATCTAAACCGATAGTAACAACATCCTTTTTGCAATCTATCTTAGCATTAACAGTGTTCAAGAAGGGTCTACCAAATATAATGGGTCAAAAGCTATCTTGTGGGGAACCAAGAACAAGAAAATCAGCAGGATATTTAGTTTTCCCACACAAGACTTCAACATCTCTATCAATTCCCATTGGTGAAATAGTATCTCTATTGGCAAGTTTAATTATGACATCAATATCTTCTATCTCAGCAGGTGCAATATCATGCATAATTTCTTTGTATAAGTTGTAAGGTATTTCACTAGCACTAGCACCCATATCACATAAGCCATGATAACAATGATCTCCTATTTTAACTGAAATAACAGGCATGCCTACCACATGTCTGTTTTTATCTGTTGCACAAGGTTTAGCAATTCTAGGAGTCTCATCAAGGAAATGAATAACATGCCCATCAATATTACCAGACAAGAGATCTTTAACAATAGCAATATCAGGTTCAACTTTAATTTTCTCAGGAGGTGTATAAGTTTTAATATTTCTTTTAAGAACCACAGTTGAAGCTTTAGCATGATCCTTTATAAGTGATAGTCTTTTCTTCAACTTTAATAGGTGCAACTACTTTTACTTCTATGGGAGGATGATATTTAAACCACTTCTCCTTTGGGAGATCAACATAAGTAGCAAAAGATTCACAGAAAGAAGCTACTATTTCAGAGTCAAGTCCATATTTAGTGCTAAATTTACGGAAAACATTGGTATCCGTAAAAGATTTAACACAATCAAACTTAGGTGTCATACTTGACTCCTTACCTTCGTCGAGGTCCCAATCTTCAGAGTTGCGTTTGATTCTTTCCAATTAAATTCCATTTGAATTCAATAGTCTTCGTCATAAAAGAGCTAGCACAAGAAGTATCAAGCATGGTGCGATTGCTATCAGAAAGCCGAGCATATAAATTTTGAATAATTATCCCTTGAGAGCTCATGATTGGGGCATGAATATAACATTGATTTAAGCCTCCCCCAAGCTTGAGCGATGCTTTCTCCTTCACGAGGCCAAAAATTATATATATAATTGCGATCACGATGAAGAAGATGCATAGGATAAAACTTCTGATGAAATTCCAATTTCAATCGTTTGTAGTTCCATGACCCCGTATCATCACATAGCCTATACCATGTCAATGCATCTTCCTTCAAAGATAAAGGGAAGACCTTCTTCTTAACAACATCTTCGGGTACATCTGCAAGCTTAAATAATCCACAAACTTCATCCACATATATTACGTGCTCATTAGAGGGTTACTTTCCATAGTAACAAGTGACAGTAAATTTCAGCACACTATATAATTTTTTCCTTACCAAATTCCACCTACCAAAGGCGCTTCACTCCCCGGCAACGACGCCAGAAAAGAGTCTTGATGACCCACAAGTATAGGGGATCTATCATAGTCCTTTCGATAAGTAAGAGTGTCTAACCCAATGAGGAGCAGAAGGAAATGATAAGCGGTTTCCAGCAAGGTATTCTCTGCAAGTACTGAAATAAGTGGTAACAGATAGTTTTGTGATAGGATAATTTGTAACGAGCAACAAGTAACAAAAGTAAATAAAGTGCGGCAAGGTGGCCCAATCCTTTTTGTAGCAAAGGATAAGCCTGGACAAACTCTTATATAGAGAAAAGCGCTCCCGAGGACACATGGGAATATCATCAAGCTAGTTTTCAACACGTTCGTATGATTCGCGTTCGGTACTTTGATAATTTGGTATGTGAGTGGACATGTGCTTGGGTACTGTCCTTACTTGGACAAGTATCCACTTATGATTAACCTATATTGCAAGCATCCGCAACTACAACAAAAGTATTAAGGTAAACCTAACCATAGCATGAAACATTTGGATCCAAATCAGCCCCTTATGAAGCAACGAATAAAACTAGGGTTTAAGTTTCTGTCACTCTAGCAACCCATCATCTACTTATTACTTCCCAATGCCTTCCTCTAGGCCCAAATAATGGTGAAGTGTCATGTAGTCAAAATATCGAACGAATACCAAATTCACATGACTACTAATAGCAAGACTTCTCCCATGTCCTCAGGAACAAACATAACTACTCACAAAGCATATTCATGTTCATAATCAGAGGGGTATTAATATGCATATAGGATCTGAACATATGATATTCCACCAAATAAACCAACTAGCATCAACTACAAGGAGTAAATAACACGACTAGCATCCTACTAGTACCAATCCCGCACTTGGAGACAAGAATTGGATACAAGAGATGAACTAGGGATTTGAGAGGAGATGGTGCTGATGAAGATGTTGATGGAGATTGCCCTCTCCCGATGGGAGGAGCATTGGTGATGGCAATGGTGATGATTTCCCCCTCCCGGAGGGAAGTTTCCCCGGCAGAACAGCTCTGCCGGAGCCCTAGATTGGATGCACCAAGGATCCGCCTCGTGGCGGAGGAATTTCGTGCGAGGAGATGGCTTATGATTTTTTCTCATTGAAAGACTCCATATAGCAGAAGATGGCCATCGGAGGGCCACCAAGGGGCCCACGAGGTAGGGGGCGCGCCCCCCACACTCGTGGGCAGGGTGTGGCCCCCTGGTGAACTTTTTGCGCTCAATATTTTTTATATATTCTGAAAACGTCTTCCGTGAAGTTTCAAGACTTTTGGAGCTGTGCAGAATTGGTCTCTAATGTTTGCTCCTTTTCCAGCCTAGAATCCAAGCTGCCGGCATTCTCCCTCTTTATGTAAACCTTGCAAAATAAGAGAGAATAGGCATAAGTATTGTGACATAATGTGTAATAACAGCCCATAATGCAATAAATATCGATATAAAATCATGATGCAAAATGGACGTATCAAATGCATGCAGAACACGTGGCAGAGGTGCCAGGGGCGGGAAAAAAGGGATGGCAGTTACCACCCCGTGAACATGGGACATGGGCAGCCATGGTGTAGGATCGAAAGTATGTCTAGAGGGGGGTGATTAGACTAATTGACCAAATAAAAACTTAACCTTTTCCCAATTTTATTTCTTGGCAGATTTTAGCTATTGTAGGACAAGTCAAGCAATCATCACACATTCAAGCAAGCATGCAATGAGTATATTGGCAGCGGAAAGTAAAGCATGCAACTTGCAAGAATGTAAAGGGAAGGGTTTGGAGAATTCAAACGCAATTGGAGACACGGACGGTTTTCCCGTGGTTCGGATAGGTGGTGCTATCCTACATCCACGTTGATGGAGACTTCAACCCACGAAGAGTAACGGTTGCGCGAGTCCACGGAGGGCTCCACCCACGAAAGGTAACGGTTGCGCGAGTCCATGGAGGGCTCCACCCACGAAGGGTCCACGAAGAAGCAACCACCCACGAAGGGTCCACGAAGTAGCAACCTTGGCTATCCCACCATGGCCATCGCCCACGAAGGACTTGCCTCACTAGCGGTAGATCTTCACGAAGTAGGCGATCTCCTTGCCCTTACAAACTCCTTGGTTCAACTCCACAATGTTGTCGGAGGCTCCCAAGTGACACCTAGACAATCTATAAGACACCACTCTCCAAGAAGTAACAAATGGTGTGTTGATGATGAACTCCTTGCTCTTGTGCTTCAAATGATAGTCTCCCCAACACTCAACTCTCTCTCATAGGATTTGGATTTTGTGGAAAGAAGATTTGAGTGGAAAGAAACTTGGGGAAGGCTAGAGATCAAGATTCATATGGTAGGAATGGAATATCTTGGTCTCAACACATGAGTAGGTGGTTCTCTCTCAGAACATATGAGTTGGAATTGTGTATGCGTTCTGATGGCTCTCTCCATGAATGAAGAGGAGGTGGAGGGTTATATATAGCCTCCACACAAAATCCAACCGTTACACACAGTTTTCCAATCTCGGTGGGACCGAATCAACAAACTCGGTCGGACCGAAAAGGTAAACCTAGTGACCGTTAGAGATTTTCGGTGGGACTGACATGCAACTCGGTAGGACCGATATGGTTAGGGTTTGGGCATAACGTAATCTCGGTGAGACCGATTACACAAACTCGGTGAGACCGAGTTTGGTAATAAGCTAACCAGAGAGTTGGTCAGGCAAACTCAGTGGGACCGATTTGCTCTTTCGGTGAGACCGAAAAGTTACAAAAGGGAAACAAAGAGTTCACATTGCAATCTCCGTGGGACCGATTCGCTCTTTTGGTGAGACCGAAAATTTACGAAAGGGAAACAGAGAGTTTGCAATCCCATCTCGGTGAGACCGAGATCCCTATCGGTAGAACCGAATTGCTAGGGTTTGGCAGTGGCTTATGACAAGTGAAACTCGGTGGCGCCGGATAGAAAGAATCGGTAGGACCGAGTTTGGCTTAGGGTTTAGGTCATATGTGGATATGGGAAAGTAGTTGAGGGTTTTGGAGCATATCACTAAGCACATGAAGCAAAAGGCTCATTAAGCAACACCTCATCCCTCCTTGATAGTATTGGCTTTTCCTAAAGACTCAATGTGATCTTGGATCACTAAAATATAAAATGAAGAGTCTTGAGCTTTTGAGCTTGAGCCAATCCTTTGTCCTTAGCATTTTGAGGGTTCCACTTTCACATCCATGCCATGCCAATCATTGAGCTTTCCTGAAATAGTCATCTTGGAATAGCATTAGCTCAATGAGCTATATGTTGTTATGAATTACCAAAATCACCTAGGGATAGTTGCACTTTCAATCTCCCCCTGTTTGGTAATTGATGACAACATATAGATCAAAGCTTCGACAAATGATAATAAGCATGAAGTATATCGTCGCTTTGAGAAGTATGTGATAAGTAAGAGCTCCCCCTAAATTTGTGCATATTTAAAATTTGCTTTGGACTGCAAATGCACAAAAAGTTAGAGTCATGGGTTACTCTTCCATGTCACATACATCTTGGTGGAGCGCTTAAAATGATAAGAATGAAATAGATGCACTCATCACCAAGAATAGTGAATGATCACATAAGATAGATAAGATGATAATATTAAGCAAACATTAAGTGTAGCTTATGATCAAACACATGATTATCAATGTCTCACGAGCAATGACATAGTATCTCACACAAAAGCAAACAAAGTTCGAAAAACCACCAAATAAAACAAGACAGAATAAAAGCAACACTCTCTCCCGAAGCCTATGATCTATACATTTTCTCCCCCTTTGGCAACAAGTTACCAAAAAGTTCCTAGAAAATGCATAGTGCTAAGTCGACACTCAGACTTGATCTTCAGGTGGTGGTGGAGTCCGGAGCACTCCAAGGACGAAGCCTTCTATAGACGTGGTCGGAGTCGAGGCTGAAGTGGACGCTGGAGCTGGTGGAACTGAGGCTGTAGCTGGTGCAGACATGGTAACTGGCACTGCAGACGACCTCGGACCTCGTGGCACTCTGGCAAAGGCATCAGTTGTATTCTTGCCTCTCCTCTCCTGCATGTCATCCTGGAGCTACTCCACTGCAGTCTGAATCTCTGTCACTTTGACATCCAAGTCATAGAACTTTTGTTCCATGATCCTCTCTAAGCTTGCCTGGTTCTGAGTTAGGGTGGCTAGTCCTTGCTCAATCCGCAGGGTGGATGCAATCAAGTAACCAAGCTGCTCTTGTTTGGTTTTCAGGAAATATTCAGATGCCTCCTCTTGAGTAGGCATCTTGGCAGCTTTCTCCTTCCTCGCCTTCTCCTTCTTGGCTTGTGCTTGGGCAGATGATTGTTCATTCTCATGCATGACAACCTGATTATCTTCAAAATCTGGATGAATGGGCAGATGTTCCTTATCCAAAAGGTATATGCCTGTGCCCATCTTGGAGTTGATCAGCTCCTGGATGTGAGGGGCATATCCACAGCTCCTCTTCTGGTCTGCTGCAGTCCTCTTGATTGTTTCTACGATGAGGCTCATGACTTTGAATTTCTGTGGCACGTCAAAGATATGAAGCAAGTTGATCGCGTGGCCCCTGATTATTTTGTGATCTCCAGACTTGGGCAATAGGGTGTGCCTAAGAATCCAGTTGATGGTTGGCAGCCCTGACAGAAGATAGTATACTGAGCCAAATTTGAACGTATCAAGTGCTTCATTTGGAATCTCCTTGTACATGTTTGTAATTGAGTTGTGGTCCATCTTCTTCTTGGCATAGATATCCAAGTCATCTTCATGCTATTCAGGGGCATTAATCAGCTGAGCCCATTCAGCAACTGTAGACTGGTACCTCGTACCCTCTGACATCCATACAATCCTTCCATCTGGATAGAAATGGGCTGTGGAGTAGAACTGCATGATGAGTTCCTCGTTCCACTTTGTGAGCTTCTGCCCAACAAAGTCCTCTACTCTACATGCCTTGAAGCTGTCCTGCACTCCAGGGTAGTACTCTTCGTTGTCCTTGATGTATTGCCAATTAACCCATCTCATATCACAGACAATTGGCTTCTTATCAAGCAGCACTGTCTCATAAAAGTCCTGTTGTTCCTTAGTGTGGAACCTGTAGTCAACAACAGTCCTTCTCCTTGAAGCATACGGATCTGCTTCTCTCCACTTCCTGAGCCCTGAGTCTCTCCTGAGCTTCATGTCCTCAGCCATAGGATGAGCATCACTATGGTCTGGGATCTTGGGCTTGAGCTTTCTAAGTACTTGACCTTCTTCTTCTTCAGCAATGTCAGGCACTGGGGCCTTGTTCTTTTCAGCTGCAGGTATGCTCCTTGTATTCCTCTTTGGCTTTGGCTTTGGAGCTGGCTTGGCCTTAGAAGCAGTTGACCCTGATCTTATGGCATCACCCATCAGCTTGGGTGCCTTAGGTGCTGGTGCAGCAACCTCTTCTTCTTCATCCTCATCTTCCATGATGGAAGCCTTTCCAAGCACTTTGGCTACGGTCTTCTTGACCCTTTCCTTCCTTTTCTTGCCTTCAGCAGCAACTGGCTCTATGGGAGTGGGTTTCTCAGTTGAAGCTCTGGCCTTTGACATAGGCTGCCTGCCTGCTAGCCTTTTGATTTTCATCCCTGGCTTTGTGCCTTGAGCTGAGCCATGTTCCTTCTCAAGCACTACTCTCTTTGAAGTTGCTTCCTCTTCTACCACATAATCCTCATCCTCTGATTCTGAGGTTCTCTTCTTCCTCTGTCTGGTGGCAACTTTTGGCAGATTGCTAGGAGTACTTCTGCTGCCATCATCTGAAGAACTTGAGGGACTAGTGCCCTGACTCATCTGCACTTGCTCTTCTGACATGTTCTGGCTATCACTCTGGTCTGACATTATGAACAAGCTGACTACTGACCCTGTGAACAGTTTATAGATGAGGTAGAATAGATGAGCATCACAAAATGCAGAGATTTTTGCAAAAGAATGACTCAAAATCTTAGTTTTAGTTTCCCACTGAAATCATCTCGGATCTACTGATTTTCAAACTCGGTGATACCGAAGCAGTTTTTGGAACCTAAACTAGTGAACTCGGTCAGACTGAGTCACAGTTTGGTGGCACCGAGACTGCTAGGGTTTCACAGAGTTCCAAAATCGGTCACACCGATAAGTAATTCTCGGTCAGACCAAGTCTCACTTGTGCAATGGCATAAGCCAAATCGGTGGGACCGAGTTTTTCAACTCGGTGGGTCCGAGATGGTTTCGGCGGAAACCTAACCCTAAAATTTTCGAATTAAACCTAATCTACGAGTTCATTGACTGGATAGAAGTTTAACAAACATGGCAAGAATCATGATGATCACAATGTGCTAAGAATCGGATTGGGGAATAGCACAAAGATCGAGTCCATACCCTAGTTCGGCGGAGAATCGCTACGGCGGCAACGGCGGGGTAGAATTCCCGTTGACGGCGACGGAGACCAGCGACTGGAGGCGGCTGGCGGCGAGGAGACCAAGTTGGCAGAGCAGGCTATCGCGCGGGCGAAGGGGTTCGGAGAAATTTCCAAATTTTTGCCCGTGACTATATATAGCCCGACCCTGTCGGTGTGACCGAGTGGAACAACTCGGTGGCACCGAGATGCAAAACTGTATATAGTTGTTGCAACTTGGTGTGACCGAATGGTTCAAATCGGTTGCACCAAGATCGAAAACCTAGATCAACTTAATGATCTCGGTAGGACCGAAAGTAGGGTATCGGTCAGACCGAGAATCATAAAGAGGTTTTGTAAGTTTAAGTCTATGACGAATTGGGGACTCCGAGCGCTCCTCACATAGAGTGGTTCGAATCTGACTTGATCAAATTTTGTGATGTAGCATGAATAGAGTTTGAGGCGAGAAAAGCATAGATAGCTAGAGGATGTTCTTAGGCATTCTTGTCCATCCACTTGGCAAAAGGAAATAAAACCAAACAATCAAAACAACAAGTGGATGTCCTCGAATGATTAAAATGTGCAACCAGCATGCTCACACAATAAGATGGCAAATGAAATATGTGACAAGGCATGCACAACCAATTCTAGCATCTATCAAGCAATTTGCGATGACAAGGTCATCTATATATGAGTATATTGACTTAGGAGTCAAGTGAGAATACTTGATCATAGGTCATACTCATCATTTAAGCTCAAGTGGGGTTACCACTTTTACATAAAGCATTGTTGTGTTCACATCTTTAGAGTTGCTTTAGCTCAAGTCTTAGAGTAAAGCTCCCCCTAGATGTGATATCCCCCCTTAGAGGGATGAACTAACCTCGGGTTTAGTCAATGATGACTTCATGTAGATGTTGAAGATGTGGATGCTCAATGTTGATGTAGATCACTTGGAGCTATCCGTTTGAGTGAATTGCACTTACAATACCTACATGGGTTAGTCCCACAAGGAACAAACAAGGATATCCATAGACATAGAGTGATGCACACACAAGATGATGTCCATGAAAAATTTTAGGTTACCTTGTCCCTTGTCTTACCAACAAGATGGTTTGTGACTCCTTGAACTAGTGCAAGATGTGGAAGTTGATTGCACTTGTTCTTGCCAAAATGATAAGAGTGAAGTATGTTGGCGGAGTCACCCTCAAGAACTCTCTAGTTCTTCTTCTTTTGGATCCACACCATCTTGATGGGAATCCTTGGAGTTGTAGTCGTACTTGATGAAGTGGAACTTGAAGTAGTCTTGGGAATCCACTTGACTAAGGTCTTAGGAGCTTCTTCAAATGCATCAATTTCCTCTTGAAGCTTGTCCTTGCCTTTTTGCTTGTAGTCTTGTGGTGGAAGATCATCTTGAGCTTGTGTCCCCTTGAAAGAAGTATCATACTTCTCTTGTTGAGGAACAAACTTTGTCTTGGGGTATTGGTCTTCTTCCCACTCAACTCCATTGGCATTGAACTTTCGTTCAAAACCAACACCTTGATTCTTCCGGTGCATTCCTTGCTTGCGCACAATTTCCTCGAATTGCTTACTCCCAGCAAGGCTTTTGTACACTCCTTTCTCTATAATTCCCTTCAATAAGCTTTTTTCTTGCTCAAGTGTAACTTGGCTAAGAGAATCATTAGTGGAATCAAGATAACTACTAGAAGCAACATTATTGGATTTAGCATGATCACTGTTCCTGCTAGAGGAAGAATCTTTCTTGTTCTTGTTACTAGACTTGACTTGAGGCATGTAAGTGGATAAGAGTAAACGCTTGGCAATGTAAGAAGAACTTTTCTTGCGGAGATCATCATTGATTGCTTTTAAGAACTCATGCTCTTGCTCAAGATTGAGCTTTTCAAAGCGTAATTTCTCATGAGCTCTTAAAAGTTCTCGATGATCTTCGAAGATAGTTTCATGAGCTAACTTAAGAGTGTTTAGTTCTTTAGTTAGAGCCTCAATCTTCTCCTTATCATTGTCATTCATTTTATCTTGATTAGCATGATTAATTGACGTTTAATCATAGTATTCATCACTAGAGTTGTCAACAAGCAAATCATCACCTAACAAGTCATCTTCATCACTATTGAAATCAACATACTCGGGGTGTGTTACCTTAGGACCTTTAGCCATGAAGCATCTTCCAACTCCTTCATTTGGTGAGTCAAATATGTCGTAGGAGTTGGTTGACACAAGTGCTAGACCGGCAACACCTTCATCTTGAGTATCTTCGGAGTCGGAGTGATAACTTCTCTCGGAGTGGCTGTCGGAGTCGGAGCCGGATACCCATTCACCAACATGAGCTTGATGTCTTCGTTTTGTGTAGCTCCTTGATGATTTTTCCTTCCTTTCCGAATCCTTGCTTCTCCATGAGTATCTTCGTTCATAACGATCATCTCTACTCCTTCTCTCTCTTGGAGGTGATTCTTTGCTTCTTCTTTTTGGAGAATCTTCTCTTCTCTTGTAGGGAGCCGTACACTCATTGGAATAGTGTCCGGGTCTTCCACAACTGTAGCAGTTTCGCTCTCGACTAGAAGATCTTTTGTCATTGTAGGACCTTGACTTGAAGCTTCTATCTTTACTTCTACTCTTGTAGAACTTGTTGAAGTTCTTCACCATTAAGCTCAATTCTTCATTGAAGTTTTGTTTCTCACTTGATGATGTAGGGGCTTCACATGAGGCTTTGTAGGCACCACTTGATTTGTTGTGAAGTTCCTCTTTATCCTTAGGTGACATCTCATGAGCAACAATTCTTCCAATCACCTCCGTTGGCTTGAGATCTTTGTAATTGGGCATCATTTGGATCAATGTGCACACGGTATCATATTTTCCATCCAAGGCTCTTAGAATCTTCTTGATGATGAATCTATCGGTCATCTCTTCACTTCCTAAGCCGGCAATCTCATTTGTGATGAGAGCAAGCCTAGAGTACATTTCAGCGACACCTTCACCATCCTTCATTTTGAACTTGTCAAGTTGACTTTGAAGCACATCCAACTTGGATTCCTTGACGGAGTCGGTACCTTCGTGCATATCAATCAAAGTGTCCCAAATTTCCTTTGCATTCTCAAGACGGCTGATTTTGTTGAATTCTTCGGGGCACAATCCGTTGAAGAGAATATCACAAGCTTGAGCATTGTATTGCAACATATTCAACTCATCCACGGTAGCTTCACGGTTTGGTTCTTTCCCATCAAAGAAGTCACCTTGCAAACCAACACACACAATAGCCCAAACGGCGGGGTTATGTCCAAGAATATGCATTTTCATTTTATGCTTCCAACTAGCAAAATTAGTACCATCAAAGTAAGGACCTCTATGGTGATAATTTCCCTCGCTAGATGCCATACTCTCCTAGGTTGTGAAACCAAGGCTATGACCACCAAAAGCTATGGAGATCAAAGCAAATGGAAACCTGGCTCTGATACCACTTGTAGGATCGAAAGTATGTCTAGAGGGGGGGGGGTGATTAGACTACTTGACCAAATAAAAACTTAACCTTTCCCCAATTTTAGTTCTTGGCAGATTTTAGCTATTGTAGGACAAGTCAAGAATCATCACACAATTCAAGCAAGCATGCAAAGAGTATATTGGCAGCGGAAAGTAAAGCATGCAACCTTCAAGAATGTAATGGGAAGGGTTTGGAGAATTCAAACGCAATTGGAGACACGGATGTTTTTCCCGTGGTTCGGATAGGTGGTGCTATCCTACATCCACGTTGATGGAGACTTCAACCCACAAAGGGTAACGGTTGCGCGAGTCCACGGAGGGCTCCACCCACGAAGGGTAACGGTTGCGCGAGTCCACGGAGGGCTCCACCCACGAAGGTTCCATGAAGAAGCAACCACCCATGAAGGGTCCACGAAGTAGCAACCTTGTCTATCCCACCATGGCCATCGCCCACGAAGGACTTGCCTCACTAGCGGTAGATCTTCACGAAGTAGGCGATCTCCTTGCCCTTACAAACTCCTTGGTTCAACTCCACAATCTTGTCGGAGGCTCCCAAGTGACACCTAGCCAATCTAGGAGACACCACTCTCCAAGAAGTAACAAATGGTGTGTTGATGATGAACTCCTTGCTCTTGTGCTTCAAATGATAGTCTCCCCAACACTCAACTCTCTCTCATAGGATTTGGATTTTGTGGAAAGAAGATTTGAGTGGAAAGCAACTTGGGGAAGGCTAGAGATCAAGATTCATATGGTAGGAATGGAATATCTTGGTCTCAACACATGAGTAGGTGGTTCTCTCTCAGAACATATGAGATGGAATTGTGTATGTGTTCTGATGGCTCTCTCCACGAATGAAGAGGAGGTGGAGGGGTATATATAGCCTCCACACAAAATCCAACCATTACACACAGTTTTCCAATCTCGGTGGGACCGAATCAACAAACTCGGTCGGACCGAAAAGGTAAACCTAGTGACCATTAGAGATTTTCGGTGGGACTGACATGCAACTCGGTAGGACCGATATGGTTAGGGTTTGGGCATAACGTAATCTCGGTGAGACCGATTACACAAACTCGGTGAGACCGAGTTTGGTAATAAGCTAACTAGAGAGTTGGTCAGGCAAACTCGGTGGGCCCGATTTGCTCTTTCGGTGAGACCAAAAAGTTACAAAAGGGAAACAAAGAGTTTACATTGCAATCTCGGTGGGACCGATTCGCTCTTTCGGTGAGACCGAAAAGTTACGAAAGGGAAACAGAGAGTTTGCAATCCCATCTCGGTGAGACTAAGATCCCTATCGGTAGAACCGAATTGCTAGGGTTTGGCAGTGGCTTATGACAAGTGAAACTCGGTGGCGCCGGATAGAAAGAATCGGTAGGACCGAGTTTGGCTTAGGGTTTAGGTCATATGTGGATATGGGAAAGTAGTTGAGCGTTTTGGAGCATATCACTAAGCACATGAAGCAAAAGGCTCATTAAGAAACACCTCATCCCTCCTTGATAGTATTGGCTTTTCCTAGAGAATCAATGTGATCTTGGATCACTAAAATATAAAATGAAGAGTCTTGAGCTTTTGAGCTTGAGCCAATCCTTTGTCCTTAGCAGTTTGAGGGTTCCACTTTCACATCCATGCCATGCCAATCATTGAGCTTTCCTGAAATAGTCATCTTGGAATAGCATTAGCTCAATGAGCTATATGTTGTTATGAATTACCAAAACCACCTAGGGATAGTTGCACTTTCACATGGGTCATGGCTTGAATTCCCTTGGTAACGTCCTGCACGACGTGCGGGGGGACCAGAAACAGACCTAAGCACAAGTTAATGAAGAAGAAAAGAAGATCTCAAAGGACGAACTACCACAGCCTCCTCGCCCGTGTACTTGACAAGGCCAACACCAACAATGCTCGGCAGCGCGTTCAGGACAGGCCCAGGGGCTCCTGTCGGTGCAACAGACCCTATGTATGTTGTCAGACTGTACACAGGCTCAAGAGCAAGCTTACAACATCCAAGACAAGGCTAGGTAGAAGAGATCATTTCTTTGAGAAGTCAAAGGGCAAATCAAGAAGACCAAGTCAAGCTAAAGGAGCAAGATACCACTAACAAAAAACATCCCTTGTCATGCAGGAGAACCTAGCAAGGTCGAGGTTGCTGAGGGGGTCCTGGATTAGTAGGTCACGCTGTCAAGCCTTATGGTGACGATATAGTCCGGCTGTCCGGGGACCCCCTAATCCAGGTTGTCTAGTGCATAGCAGGCTTTCATTGAGAGTTCCACTTTGTCGTCACCATAAGGCTTGATGGCTCCTTCGATCATCGGCAACGATGTGATCCTGGGTGAGGTTTTTCTCCCCAGACAGATCTTCGTATTCGGCGGCTTCGCACTAAGGGCCAACTGGCTTGGCCATCTGGAGAAGATCGAGAGCTACGCCCCTGGCCATTAGGTCAGGTTTGGAAACTTAAACTTTACTGCCGACATCCGCAGAGACTTGATCTTTGACGGATTCGAGCCCGTGTCAAGTGCGCCGCACAGCCAAGACGAGCATGACTTAGCTCTGCCCCCGGATAGTGTTCGGGAGATCACACCTGTGGCAACTCTGGCCCTTGATCCAGAGCAGATCGCGCCGTCCGAGGACGGGTGGATGGACCCAGCTACGGAGGCCGCACACTCAGCGGCGACAGAGCTGAATACTGACTTCACCTCCTACGAGACCTGTGTTGCCGGACCCTTGGATTCGTCCCTGGCCACGGGCTCCAAACCACCTATGTCTGTGCCTCTCGAATCTTATTGGGCACCGATTATGGAGTTTTCCTCCGTGGATATCTTTCAGCACTCGCCCTTGGGCGAGACGTTGAATTCATTAAGGTCTCTCTCATTGTCAGAAGGCCCTTGGCCGAACTATGTCTAGCTGGAGTGGGAAGCGGACGACGAAGAAACTCGTTCCCCACCCACCACCCACTTAATAGCCACTGTCAATGACTTAACCGACATGCTTGATTTCGACTCCGAAGACATCGACGGTATGGACGACGATGCAGGAGAGGAACAGGAACCGCCGCCCACAGGGCGCTGGACAGCCACTTCATCACACGATATATACATGGTGGATACACCCAAAGAAAACAATGACGAGGAACGGAAGGATGCAGCGAAGGATAATCCCCTCGAGAAGCAACCAAAGCGACGACGTAGGCGCCGCTCCAAATCCCACCTCGGCAAAAAGAGCGATAACAGCGCAAGAAATAATAATACCCCGGTCGACTCCAAAGCAAACGATGACCACATGGACCCAGCGATAGAGCAGGATGAACCAGCGGACAACGAACATAGTATGGAGTCGTTGTCCGATCACGGCGACGCCGAGGGTAAAGCTCATCAACCTGTCTCCGGAGAGGAGAACAGTCCGGACGACGATGCACACATCATCCTGGAAAGGCACTTGGAGCAAGAGGACCTCCACAGAAGGCTTACTGCCACCGCGAGGAGTCTGAAGAAGCAGAAGCAAAGGCTTAAGGCCGCACAAAATACACTCAATAGTAGATGGAATAAAGTGCTCGACACGGAAGAAAAGTACGGTGGCAGCCGCCACAAAAAGAGCTATCCAAAGCGCAAGCTGCTGCCTAAATTCGATGACGAGGCTTTAGAGCCTATACTGCCAAAAATAAAACAGTCGATCAGCCGGATCGACCACCCCGTGGCCGTGATAGGGCGGCTAACGATGTCGCACATAAGTCAGCACATGATTTACGTGAGTACTTGCACCAAAAAGCCGGTATGACCAGGTCCATCTACGGATCTACGAAGCACGCTCCGGCACATAATCAAAATCGAACACTACAACCGTAAGAATGCCATGACACATCCAAATACAGGGATGCTGCGCACCCCCTATGCTTCACCGATGAGGTTCTGGATCATGAATTTCTAGAAGGATTCGAACCCGTGAACATAGAGGCATACGACGGAACGACAGACCCTGGGGTCTGGATTGAGGACTTTATCCTTCATATCCACATGGCTCGCGGAGATGATGTCCACGCCATCAAATACTTGCCCCCCTCAAGTTGAAAGGACCAACTCGGCACTGGCTGGAGAGCCTCCCCGAAAACTCAATTGGAAGTTGGGAAGAGCTTGAAGATGCTTTTAGGGCTAATTTTCAAGGGACCTATGTCCAACCTCGGGATGCAGATGATTTAAGTCATATAATTCAATAGCCCAGAGAGTCAGCCCGAAAGCTCTGGAACAGATTCCTCACTAAGAAGAATCAAATTGTCGACTACCCAGACGCCGAAGCCTTAGTGGCTTTCAAACACAGTGCCCGGGATGGATGGCTCTCCAGACACCTCGTCCAGGAAAAACTGAGGAGAATGGCAGCCCTAACAAGCCTTATGACCCGCTTTTGCGCGAGCGAAGATAGTTGGCTGGCCCGTAGCGGCACCAGCGCCTAGGCACATCCGAAGTCAGGGATGGCAATGGAAAACCACGACACAATAAAATCAAGTGTCGAAATTATGAAGAGAGCCCAGACAACATGTCGGTAAACGTAGAATTCAGGGGCTCTCGACCTGGTCAACGGAAAAAGCCATTCAAAGGTAGAAGACTAGGGCTCCCGAACTGTGCGTCTAAGGCGGATGGTAACAGGAGGCGGGGGACACAATGTTTACCCAGGTTCGGGCCCTCTCAATGGAGGTAATACCCTACTTCCTGCTTTATTGATCTTGATGATATGAGTATTACAAGAGTTGACCTACCACAAGATCATAGAGGCTAAACGCTAGAAGCTAGCCTATGATTACAACTGTTCTTGTCCTATGGACTAAACCCTCTAGTTTATATAGACACCGGAGGGGGCTAGGATTACACAGAGTCAGTTACAAGGGAGGAGATCTACATATCTGAATTGCCAAGCTTGCCTTCCACGCAATGGAGAATCCCACCCGGACACAGGACGAAGTCTTCAATCTTGTATCTTCATAGCCCAATAGTCCGGCCAAAGGATATAGTCCGGCTGTCCGGGGACCCCCTAATCCAGGACTCCCTTAGTAGCCCCTAAACTAGGCTTCAATGACGACGAGTCCGGCGCGCAGATTGTCTTCGGCATTGTAAGGCGGGTTCTTCCCCCGAATACTCCATAGAAGATTTCGAACACAAGGATCATGTCCGGCTCTGCAAAACAAATTCCACATACCACCGTAGAGAGTACATTATCCCACAAATCTAATCTGCTGACAAATTTCATAGCGTGACATCACGCCATGGCCCGGTCATTAATCGAACTGTTTTTCTCAACCAGCTACTACACATATTGCGAGGCGGTTTTCATGGCACATCATTGTCGAAGCAGAGATCATGTCCCCTTATCACGGGATTCTCATCAATATGGGTGTGGGTAACCCAACCGCGCCATCAATCACGACGCTTGGGGAATAAGCGAGTTTACCAGGCAAGTGGGGAGGCGCAGAATCCTTGCTGCCTTTATAAGGGGATAAGGACTCCCTTTCGCACCCACGTTTTCTTCTTCCCGATCCATTCCCCTTCGCCCGAGCTCCAGCGCCCGAGCGCTCGTCTTCTCTGCCCACTAAGGCCTTCCGAAAATGTCCAGATCCAAAGCAGGAGGCAAGTGGATGGCCTCTACCGTCCAGGAGAATGATATCAAAAAGCTTCGGGAGGCTGGGTATCTGGCCAAAAAATTGGCCACCGTCTCCCGATGGCGGGACAGATCGTTCCTACTCCGGAACCCCAAGAGAGGGTTGTATTCCTCCCTCATTTTGTCCGTGGTCTAGGGTTTGCCCTCCACCTTTTCGTTCGCGGCATCATGTATTATTACGGGATCGATTTTCATGATCTATCCCTCAATTCTTTCCTCAACATCTCGACATTCATTGTCATGTGCGAGGCTTTTCTCCGCATCTCGCCACACTTTGGCTTATGGCTGAAGATCTTTAATGTGAAGCCCAAGGTGGTGAGCGGCAAGCACGCCGAGTGCGGGGGCGCTATGGTGAGCAAGATGCCCAACGTCACATGGCCAACAGGTACTTTTAATGATTCCGTCAAAGAGTGGCAACAACAGTGGTTTTATATCACTGAGCCACGCGGCACGGAAAGGGCCGTCGCTCTAGAGTTCCGATCCGAAGCCCCTCTGCGGCTTACATCCTGGCCCAAGAAGGGCCTGAACTGATCTTCGTCCGATGAACTGTCGATGCTCCAGACGTGCATTAAAGATATGGAAGACAAGAACATCGAACTTGTCAATGTAGTCCATGTGATGTTAGTTCGCCGGATCCTGCCTTATCAACACCGGACTTGCAGTCTATGGGAATTCAATTTGGGCAAGCACCACACCTTGTGAGAGCTCTTTGGCTCCTTGCACAAAGACATCTGGAAGGTGCTTTTCAAGTCCGGTACATGGCTAGACTCGGCCGAAGACCACTGGTACCAACTGTCCCGCCCTACAAGCTCGGTAAGTTTTTATGCGTTTTATCCGCATAACCTAAGGGAAATGCTTAATGTGTTTTCCTCACATCCCCTAGGGCTGGACGAAGAAAGCGGGGAGGATCCACTGTCCGGCCCCATTGCCCGAAGAACCGGCCGGCCCACTTCTAACGAAGATGTTGTTCCCAGTGCCGTACAAGGCACCGAAGAAGAAGGCCGAGAAGGAGGCCAAAAAGACCCGGGGCGGCCTTCGTTGCCGCGGCACTTCAGACACAATATCCGAAGGCTCCAACGTCCGTTCTGCCTCTGAAGAGGACGAGGACGAGGAGGAAGACGAATCCCAAGCGGGGGTTAGAAAGAAGAGCGCGGCCTCCATACACTTGGAGGCCAAGTCGCCTAAAAGGGGAAAAGCTCCTCTTCAGGAAGAGTCCACTGCAGCCGCCGACAGCAGCCCGGCATGGGATCCCAGGGCCCAGCCCCTGGTAAACTCATGAGTATAACATCCGAACACGTTTTTGCGTCCAGACTCATCATGGCATAATATTTTAACCTGAGCTATATTTTTTGTAGTCCGGCGAGGTCCCGCATCGAACGATCCTCATCAGAGGATTTTCTGAGCTCGAATGCTATGGAGAGCGGGGCGCCCCCGAAGGCCCTTTCCCCCAACTATGTGAATAACACTGAGGCTTGTCCCAGAAGGACCCCGGCCAAGGAAGGGGGGAAGAGATCGTGCAAGAGGCGCCTGGAGGTCAAACTTCAGGGGCGGGAGACATGGGGGAGAAGATTCCCATGGGAGTCGACGACGGGAGCCATCTTGAATTCGGCTCCCAGCCAGACGCAATTCCGGAGACCAATACGGCTCCAGAATCAAGCAGGCGGCCTCCCTCGGCTGGAGGGGGTGTGCCTGTTCCACCGGAAATCTCTGTCCAACCAGAGGTGCCGGATGTTTTGTTGGCGGCGCCTCCATCATCGATGAACACCGTGCCTGATGGGTGCGGTGATTAAGGAGATTCAGTCTGCTGAGAATGGACTGAATGAAGCCTGTATCACCCTTATAAGAGGCTTTGAGGTTTGTTTTATGAGGTTTCGAAGGGTGTCATAGTATGGATAGTAGCCCCTGATACACTGTTCGGTGCAAGAAAGGACCAGACAAAGGATCAATTTTATGTTCACAGGAAGACTCACTTGATGACATCTATCTCTCTTCTTTCATAAGCAGGCGTCTGCAGCGGCTGCTGCCTCTCATACTGCGGAGGTCTCCGGACTGAATCAAAGTCTGGAGCGGGCCAAAGAAGAACTTGGCCAGTTGAAAAGGCAGTTGGAAGATAAACAAGGTATACGCAAGCCTTGTTCGTGTTCAGTGCGAATAAATTTCCAGTATGATAAAATATGTTTCATTATTTGCGCCAGGGGCGATGACCCTAGTCAAGGCTCTGAGGAAGGTTTTTGCCAAGGCCGAGGAAAAGGCTGCCGCAAAGCAGGCTCTTTGTGAGAAGCATGAGGCCAGGGTTATTGAAGCTAAGCAGGAGCTTCAAGAGTCCGTGAAGAAATGCGAGACCCTGGAGCAGAGTTTAACGGAGTAAGAATCCGAACTCGCCAGTGCTCATCAGGCAGCACGCGATGCCCAGGGGGAAACCCAAGGCGCCCTGCTGGAGATCCAAGTGGCGAGGACGATCGCGGCGAGTAAGGCTTTTTTCCATGTAAAGCAAGTATTTGAGGAGAAAATCATGTTTCTAATTTTGAGTTCAGATTCCTCCAGGGGTATTTGTGGAATTGCCACGTAGCATATCGGATACTGCCAAATTCTACCAAGGTGAAGAAGGGAACACTACGGATAAGCTCTTTTGGTCGCAGTATATGGCACCGAATTATCTAGTGCCTTTTGCCGGCCAACTGAAACAGCTGATCGAACTGCATAGGGCGGCCGAACTAGCCATGAAGGATTTGATTATCCGGTTATGGCCCGCCGAGCCGATTTCAAGCAGCTACTTCGGGCTCGTGAAGCGGCTTGAGAGCGCCTGCCCTCGACTTGACGTCATCAAGTGGTCGGTCTGTATAGAGGTTGCGTGAATGGCCTTCGCCCGCGCAAAGGTGCACTCGGGGAAGATGGATGCTGAAAAGCTGACGACCGAGGGACCGCCAGATGGTAAGGTGCACCGCAAGCCCAAATTACATTATGAAAGTGTCCTGAAAGGATCCTGCCTTGCGGAAGAGCAATGCACCAAGGACATTATATTTCCATGAATACAATCATGTTGTCCTTTGTAATGTTGAACAAGGTCATTTCTATTATTTATTGCCTGTTATATAAAAGTTTATCCTCCTGCTTGGTTGGTTTATATATTAATCCTGAGAGTTGGCCAGTCGTCGGCTTCTGTCCCCACGTAGGAAGTACGTGGGTGTTTGGGATAAACTTGGTCACTCTTTATCCTAGTTTTGGGTCCTTCGAAGGAGGTGTTCAGCACAACGAACCAGGCAATCGGACAATAGGGCTTTATCACTCTCACTTAGCCAGAGGAGCTTTAGAAAAGGAAGGTAGGCGTAGCCCCTGGTGTTTCGAAGACTGCACGGGGGTAGCTTCTAGGGTTCAGAAGACCGCAGGCTTCAATGACAATGAGTCCGGCACGCATATTTTCTTCGGCATTGCAAGGCGGGTTCCTCCTGCGAATACTCCATAGAAGATTTCAAACACAAGGATAGTGTCCGGCTCTGCAAAAAAATTCCACATACCACCGTAGATAGTATAATATTTCCACAAATCTAATCTGCTGACAACTTTTCATAATGTGACATCACGCCATGACCCGGTCATTATTCGAACCATTTTTCTCAACCAGCTACTGCACATATTGCGAGGCGGTTTTCTCGGCACGTCTTGTCGAAGCAGAGATCGTGTCCCCTTATCACGGGATTCTCATCAATATGGTTGTGGGTAACCGAACCATGCCATCAATCATGGCGCTTGGGGAATAAGCGAGTTTATCAGGCAGGTGGGGAGGCACATAGTTTCTTCCGCCCTTATAAAGGGACAAGCACTCCTCCTTTTCACCCAGGCCTTCTTCTTCCCTACCCATCCATTCTCGCGCACTTGAGCTCCAGCGCCCAAGTTCTCATTTTCTCCGAAAAACCATTCCAAACATGTCCGGATGGGAGGCAAGTGCATGATCTCCTCTGTTACGGAGGAGAACATTATGAAGTTCCGGGAAGCCGGATACCTGGCCACAGATATCGCGCACCGGCTCCCAGACACGGGGCTAATCGTCCCTACCCCTGAACCCCACGAAAGGGTTGTATTCCTTACCCATTTCGTCCGCGGGTTAGATCCTGTCCCCCACCTCCTGTTACCATCCTCCTTAGATCCACCGGCCGAGCCGTTGCATTGTGCGGCGGTCTAAAGCCTACAAGGTCCACGAGGGAGAGGTTTATAAGAAAAGCGCTACCGGAGTACTTCAAAGGTGCATCTCCGAAGAGGAAGAACGACAACTTTTGGCAGAAATTCATGCTGGACTTGGCGGCCACCACGCCGCAGCTCGGGCCCTAGTAAGCAAGGCCTTCCGTACAGGTTTTTACTGGCCGACGGCCTGAGCAGGCCCACAGGACCTCGTTCAACATTGCGTCGATTGCCAGCTTTTTGCAAATCAAAGCCATATGCCACCTTCCGCTCTCCAAAAAATCCCCATTACTTGGCCCTTTGCCATCTGGGGGCTTGATATGGTCGTACTCCTTAAAGGGGGAAGCCATAAGAAAAATTACCTATTGGTCATGGTGGATAAATTCACCAAATGGATAGAAGCCAACCCAGTTAAAACGGCCAAGTCTGGACCAGTGATAGACTTCATATCCGGGGTTGTACACCGTTACCGCATCCCCCACAACATCATCACCGATAATGGCTCGAACTTTACAGCCGATGATGTAAAAACTTGGTGCAGCAACATGGGCATTAAGCTCGATTATGCCTCCGTTTATCACCCGCAAACTAATGGTCAAGTCGAGCGAGCAAATGGACTTATCATGAGCGGCATTCAAACCAGATTAGTGCGATCCTTGAAGGAATGAGATGCACATTGGGTGGAGGAGCTTGACTCCGTACTACGGGGGCTGGCGGACCACGCCGAATCGCACTACCGGATACAAACCATTCTTTACGGTGTATGGCGCAGAGGCGGTATTGCCCTGTGACATCATTGATGACTCACCTCGAGTGCGAATGTATGAAGAGAAAGAAGCCGAGCTTGATCGGCAGGACAGTTTTGGACGCCCTGGAGGAGGAGCGTGACGTGGCAAAAGCCCGCTCTGCATTCTATCGGCAACAGGCTCGGCTGTATCAAAGCAGAGAAGTACGGGCCAAAATTATAACGTTGGCGAACTCGTTCTACGCCTACTGGAGAACAAAAAGAACAAGCTCAAGCCCAAATGGGAAGTTCCCTTCGTTATTGACAAAGTTCTCACCAGTGGAGCGTACCGTCTGCGGGATGCATCAGACAATCGACTCGAGCCAAACCCATGGAACGCAGCCAGACTCTGAAGGTTCTACGCATAGTGCCGGACTCTGTGTTCGTCTCCTTACCTCCATCAATTTTTTTATATATCCGTTACCTGTATTTTCTTTCTTTCTTTCTTCCCTTTTACTTCACGACCTTAAAAGGTTAAAATGTGTCTTGACAACACAATCTTGACACAGTAGGCATGCTCATTATACCTGGGGGCTTCTTATACAGAAGCTTAATATAACTTTGTTCCGGGCTCTATGCCCCCCGCACATGTGTTACTTTTCCACATGTACCCTTTATTCACCATTATGTGCATCGATATGACTTAAGTTTTGGCCAAGCTGGGTTGCCTGGCTCTTGTGTTTATGCCCTACGTTCCCGATTAATTCGGCTAGGACATAAGGGGAGCACCTCTGCGATTATTACTGCCGGGTCAGCCAGATGTGTACCTCAGACTGGGCGAAGCCGAAAGCTAGCATTCTTAAGGGAATATTCGGTCGATGAACAAAAGATGACTTTTATTTATTGTAATACATGCCCCCAGATGTTTATATCCCGCGTCTCTTTTTGCAGTTCGGACATGCACATTAATGCATATGTACCAAGGGAAAGGAACCCTAAACAAAACTATTCTCCCTGGAAGATGTTTCTTACTACCCATGTAATATAACATAGCTAGTTGGGTTCTTGTCTGTTCAAGCACTTATGACCCCTACGCCTGGTTTCCACGCCTACAACGGTTTTTACATAACTGAGCAGGTATTCGGATACACTCCGGACTGTCGGGTCCGGAGGTCGAAGCGAAAAGGTCCGCCATGACAAATTATTTACAATACGGCTAGGGACAATATATGTCACTTGAAGTACACAGTCACTTAGACTGACAAAATTCTTCTTCTATACCATCCAACAGGCTGTCTAGCCTACAATCCTGTTGGGAATAATTTGCGGCTAATTTCACATGCTCATACACCAAACTGACGGGGATCTCTTTCCCATCGGAATCCACAGGTCCGACCTCGACCATGTGGTTCGGGTCAGCCTTGGTATATCGCGTCTTCACCATGGCCCAGGCTTCCCTTGCACCTTGTCGGCAGGCTGATATCTTCCATAATTGGAAGCGCCACCGCGCTCCCTTGAGCATCTCTACAAGCTCCCCCATGCCTCCTGGCAGGTAGGCGGATGGCCACAAGGCTTGGGCAATGCCCTGCATCACCTGCCGAACTTGTTCGTGCAGTTGTGAGAGCTCTGGCAAAAGATCACCCACAGACCCGGGCATCTCCTCTGTGGGACGAACCGTCAGCAGACGTACAGATATAACTCTGTTAGCCGATTTCTTCGCCAAACTCTATAAAAGTTCGTTCAAGCACTTACTAAAAATGCCGCGTCAAAGCCTCTTATTCTCCTTTACGGAGTCAGCAAGCTGGGCCCGAACATCTTTCAGATGAACGCCCAACCGGGTATTGGCATCTTGGAGATCATTTTTCTCCCGCCTAACCTGCGTAAGCACGCGCTCGCCAGCCTTTAGCTGTCGTTGAACATGTTGCTCATCCCATCTGCAGAATCTATTATTAGATTTGCATGCATGCCGAATACTAACTGCTACATGTCATTATTTTAGATAGAAACAAGCGTTACCAGTTGGGCCTTCTCGGACTCCTTCATGGCGGCAACTGTGGCCCATAGCTGGGCTTTGCACTCCTCCAGCTCTTGAGACAACTGGGTATTCTTCTCCGTAAGAACCTACGCAAACAATGATCTTTAAATCAGTTGTGCCAACTGTTTCAAGTCTCGGGGGCTACTGATATACATAATTATTAGATTTTCTTACCCGTATATCATTTACATACTACTCCGTGGCTCGGGAAAGACCATTTTGAGCAGCTCGGATGTACGCGTCTCCTGAGTTGGAGGCATCGAACGCCTCTTGAGAGAAACAAGCATCGCGGAGTAAGGCCTGGCGACGCCTGTGATTCATGGCACTCTTCACTTTGGAATTCGTAGCAGACAGCCTATCAGCATCCTCTATAGGAGGAACATCCGGTGTTGGCCCCACATTAGCGTCTGCCTCTAAGTCTGGCTCTGGAGCCCGGCTGGTGGAGGCTTGGCCAGCAGGCTCTCCGGATATGGTCCGGCGAGCGTTTTTCCTGCCAGGAACCATGGACGTTACTATATTTTAAAAGACGACAACCATGAAGTGGGGTTCTTTTTCATACCTCTGCAACGGCGTCTTAGTCCTAACCGCCTTCCTTTTAAGCCTACCCGGCTTCGGTGCCCCTTGTTGGTGAGTCACTGCGGGTTTGGCATGGTGGCACGAGGGCCTTCCCTGTAAGACACCATATGTGTGTGGTAGGTGAAGTGCGAAAAAAGGGATCCTTCTCAGAAGTTGGTGTCGGATTTCGGGTTCCGGCAGACCCTTGAGGTTCGAACACTTGGGTGCGTGCGGAGATCTCTCCCCTACCGATCTACGTCCAATCTCCTCACATGATCTAAGCAAAAAACAATGAACAACACAAGGGAGACGACATTTATACTGGTTTGGGCCACCGTTGTGGTGTAATACCCTACTCTAGTGTGTGGTGTGGTGGATTGCCTCGGGGGCTGATGATGAATAGTACAAGGGAAGAACATCCTCGTGAGAGGTGTTCTCGAGCTGGTGCGATGAACTACTTGGGTGAGTTCAGTTGCCTCTCTCTCTCTGCTAAGGTTCTATCAGATCTCTAGTCGTCTCTCTCCCATCCCCCTTGGGTTGTCCTCTTCCTTCTGTGGTGGCTAGCTCTATTTATAGGGGCCCTGGGTCTCTCCCCAAACAATGAGCGGGAAGGGCGCCAACAATTGGCCATTTTGAAGGGGGACATATAGTACAAGTTATCCTGACCAAAAACAGTCTTCGGCTGCCAAAAGCTCTGTTGATGACGCCGTCTTGGGCTCCATGGTGACCTCCGTCCTGCCGCTCTGCTGGTCTTGGTCTCGTTGCTCCAGAATGGTAACCTTTGCCCGATACCTTGGACTGTGCTTGCCCCCTTTGCACCAAAGGGGAAACAAGGACACTGCATAGGCCGGTGCCCGCCTGGCGCCCGCCTGGTCTCGAACGTCACGGGCTCCTCGTGAGGTACCCCTGCCTTAATCTCTCCGCCTCCTCGCGAGCCTGCCTGGTGAGGCTGCCTCTGAGGAAGCTTCCTGTCGTCCGCCCCGCAAGGCTTGGCCCCTCGCGAGGGTCTTGAGCTTGAGCTGATGAATATGGGCCGCGCTGGGCCCCCACTTGAGCCACACCGCAGGCCGCAGGCAGGCAAGTCTGGGGACCCCCGTTCCCAGAACAGAGACAGTAGCCCCCGGGCCCAAGGCGCGCCTGGGCTTGGCCTAGCAGGGAAGCGAAGAGGCAAGCACGAAGCGCCACGGGCCCAAAAAGCCTGCGGCCTCGGGCGCCGCGTGGCGATTGACTGGACGTGGGCGTCTGCACTTCCCCATGATGCCTTGTTACGCGCCCGGCTAAGCGGACCCGTAGTTGCACACAGTTGTTCCTCCTTTCCGCTGCTCGCTCGCCTCCTACCTTTCCTTCTTCTTTGAGCTCGAGTCTCCGCCGCCAATCCGGCTCGAGTTCTTCCTCCTCTTCACCGCCATGGAACCGACGAAGAAAGGAAGGGGAAAGAAGCCCACGCCTTCACCCCGCACACCTCCAGCGGCGACCCCCGCCATCGCGCGGTCGATCATACTCAATCCAGAAGCTTTGGACAAGGTCCGCTCTGCTCTTGCAACTAGCTTTAACGAGTGCGGCAGGACCACAGCTTGGCCTGCGTCCCATGCCTCCCTTGATAGGATCGTCACGGAGGTCCGATTCTTCAACGATGCCCTATGGGCGGGTCTGGTTCCCCCCTTTTCCGCCTTCTTCAACGCGGTGCTCTCCCATTATCAGATCCGCATGATGCACCTCGGGCCAGAGTCCATTACTCTTCTGGCTGTCTTTGTTTGCGAGGCGATGATAGGCATTCCTCCTTCCATGGCCGTGCTGCACCACTTCTTCTCCTTGCGCCTAAGCGATCCCACTCAGTGCTCAGGGTGTGTGAGCTTCCTAGCCATGCCAGAGACGGCCGTTTCAGGGATCGACTTCGGCCAGGTTCAGAGAGCGGTGGCTGTACGTGGATGTTGGAGTGCCCAACCCTCTGCTCTCGCACCCGACCTCGCCTGTTGTTCCTCACGTGGGTTGGGACCATGAGGTGCTCGCGAGCCCCCGGCTCGCCTTTGTCTGGCGCCGCTTCTAGAGTTTGAGGGCGCTCAATGTGATAGCACCCAAGGTGGTGAAGGAGTTCCTCCAATGTCGCATTGCTCCTCTTCAGCGCAACTCTCACCGGATGTGGGACTTTGCGGAGCATAGAGACCGCATGAGGCTTCAGGAGGAGGACTTGGCACATGAAGTGCTGCGGACGGTGCTCAAGGTCTTGACTGGCGATCCTTCCCCAGGCAGCCTTCGGAGTAATGGTGTCCTCTTGTATCTTTGCTCCGGCAGGGCCGATTTTGTGAGGTAGATGCCCAGCTTCGACGAGTGGGGACTGCGCCCGGCTGGCTTCACGGGGCCCCGGGAGAACCCAGCCGCCGTGGTTGCTTCTCTTGCCGCCCACGGCAGTCCTTCCTCAGGCGACAGGGCGGGGAGATGAGAACCGGCGAGAGTTGAGGCGCCCGATGTCGAGGAGCCGATGCCGCGAGAAGCCTCGAAGGCGGCGTCTCCCGAGGCCCGCCCTGGAGCGGCGGCAGGTGCGGGGTTGCGGCCTATGGTTCCTGAGGCCGTAGCTCCCGAGCCCCCAGCCGTTCCTTGCGAGGCGACGCCTGATGGCGCCCCTAGGCTGACTCCTCCAGCGCTGATCATCTTGACGCTTCTTCCACACCAGGGGCCGACCCCTGCGCCGGGCGCTTAGGTCGGTTCCGCGTAGACTTCGAGGCCCTCCGCAAGAGGAAGGAGGCTGTGGCAATGACCGCCCTTGCTGCTTGTTGAAGTGCAGGAAGTACTTTGCCATGGACGAGTAAGTATTCTTCTTTCCTTGCTCGTTTACTTTGCTATCCCTGCGACTGATCGTGGCCCTTTCAGGCCCTGCCTGCGGAACCGCTGAGCCAGCCCGGAAGCCATGCCCCCAAGCTTCGCCTTCTCCACTGGCCCTGGGCTCACCGAGATCGAGCGGTACCCCTGCTGCCAGACCAGTTGGTGGAGTGGTCCGTTCCATAGGGCACCTCGAGCCTGCGCGCCCACTGTCCTTTCTTCTTGAGTCCTCCTGGGGAACATCCGGCTTGCCCCATGTTCCTCCTCTAATCATAGATGGTGAATGGCTGAAGTCTGTCTTTGGCTCCTCCTCCATGGGTGGACCGACGCCAGGCCGAATTCCCAGAGAGGTCCGTTCGGCGATGGCTAGGGCACCAGCCCCCAGCCCCACGCCGGGAGGGGGCCTGCTGCCTCGGGGCCCTCCGCATGCTCCGGTGGAAGAGGGTGATGCGAAAGACATGCTCAGGCACTCTCGGGAGTGATGCGTCCTTCGCGAAGAGTTCCTCCAGAGGGCGGCGGATACGGTGAGCCGGATCGAGGCAGAGCTTCCTGACGAGGATGCGCGCCTCGAGGCCGAAGGTTTGCGCCTTGCTGAGGAGAGGCGCAAACTAAAGGTAGACACCGCCCTTGCGCATCAGCAACGTGATCTCGAAAACGCGAAGGCTGAAGTGTCGCTGGCAGCTTCGCAGGAGGCCTGCTCCCAGGCCATCGAGGAGGCTCGGGAAGCAGACCGACGGTGCAAGGATGCGGAGGAGCACGCATGGGAGCTCCTGGCCTGGGGCAACTCCCTGGAGCAGCAAGTGGAACTGCGCCAGGCGGCCCTTTAGTCGATGGAGGGGGCCCCTGTTGATCAGGCGGAGCTTCTGAAGCGCGAGGACGTGCTATCGCTGGAGGCTGCTGAGCGCAACCTTGATCTCGAGCGGTTGGAGACGAGGGAGAGCCTGGTGGCTCGGGCGGAGGATGGCGTTGCCGCGCGCGAAGCCCGGGCCAAGGAAGAAGTCTATCGCCACGTGGCGGAAGCTCACTCGGCCTTCGAGCGCGAATACGAGATGAGGTTGGGGCTGATCAAGGCCGAGGCTGAGGGCAGGACCGCAGCCCTCAGGGCCAAACTGGTCGAAGTGACGCGGCGTGCGGACTCCTCTGTAGCCGCCCTCAGCGCAGCGCAGGCGGAGTTGTCCTCTTCACGGGCCGAGCAGCTTCTTCTCCCTCAGAGGGTTGATGACGCCGAGGCCATCGCGCAGCGGAATGAGGACGAGATCCGTCGATGGCGGGTTCTGGAGCGTGAGCATGCCCCCATGCTTCAAACGCTCAGAGAAAGGGCCAACACAACTTTGGGCAACATCTGCGAGGCTGCCACTAAGGAGCCGCACGAGGTCAACTACGCCGGCAACCTCCAGTTTTTCACCGATGTGGTGACGCTTCTAGAGAACCGCTCAAAAAGGTCCCGTTGGCTTATCGACGAGAGGATCCGAGCCTTGCCCGGGCATGCATTCTCCCGCGTCTTCAGCTATCTGCTGGACAGGGACCCCCACTTTGACTTTGACGCTGCCATCGCACCCGTGCCCACAGCCATCCCGGGTGCCCTAGCGCGATGGGTGGAGGACAATGTGGACGCCCTCGTCAGGGCCGTCACATTTGATGATGATGGCGTGGTCGTGGCTGCCAATGAAGGCGGTGTTGTGGACGAGCCTAGTGCTGACGGAGATGATGGCGGCGGCGGCAATGTCAACGATGCTAGCGATGCCTCCGAGGATGCCCAAGAAGACGCGGTGAGTGATATGTCCGGCTGACCACATGTCACTGCTGTTTATCCTGCACGAAGAAGGTTCGGGCTTGGCCCTGAAGAATGTAAGAGCATTTTGGGAGGGGTAGCCCCTCATGTAAAGGTTTGCAATTAGTACCCTGGTAAGTATAATGTTGCGTGTGAACTTAGCAGCTGCCCTAGTGATGAGTCAGCTGACTTGTGTACCTTCCAACCCCGACGAGTCCTGAGCGGGCCTGCGGGGGCCGCCGTACCTCGGCTGTCGCCTGATTAACTTGTAGATTCCGTGATGAGGACCTCCGAAGAGGGTGCGGCAACAGCGGTCCCGGCTATAAAACGTGCCTGGCCCGGCTCGCGAGGGGCTCGCGAGGGGGGGGGGGGCAGTCGACGCTAACTTTGGACACAAAGACGAAACCAGAACGCGAGAAATTGCTCGAATGAGACAAAACACCCCTTCCCCCAAACACACGGAATCATCGAGCTCAAACCAACTTAAATCCAAATCGAAGAACTTGTCAACAAGGAAAGGCAAAAGCAAAAGGCCGCGTCCGGCACCTAGTCTAGTCTTCGACGTCTTCTCACCAGCGCGGAGCTAAGTGCTTCCACTGGGCATGGGCGGGAGCCCCCGAGGCCCGAGGGCGGCTCTCCGGAGACTCTGGGGCGTGTACAGCCCCACTCATTATTACGTGAGAGTGTCAGGGCGGCGAGCTTCACAGGCACTGGGCCTTCTTCACAGGTACCGGCTTTGCTTCATATCGCCAGACGAGGGCCCCGCCTTGCTCCACACTCTGCCGCCATCGACGGCGACCGGAAACCAGGACGACGCCAATGAGGCAGAGCGGTCACCAGCGGTTCCCCCGACGACCACGGGTCCCCTGCCGGGGGCAGGCCCTGGGGCACCTCCCTGGCAGCGGGCCTACCTCCTGAGAACGCCTTGCTCCAACCGTCGCAGGGACGAACCCGAATCTTGACCCCTCTCCTACAGCCCCCTGCGCCCTCCTCCTGAGGGGTATGAGGCTGCAGAATTGGGGCAGCCACCTGCTGCGGAGACCTGTATCTGTTGCGACCCGTGGTTAGGATAAGCTTGCTCCTGAGGGATGAGTGGTACCCGATAGTTGCCGCTGCCGGTGCGGTTGTTGAGGCTCTCCTGGGGTTCCCGAAAGACCTCAGCTTCTGGCGTCTCCTCGCCCCAGCCTGGCACGAGGAATGAGCCATGATCTTCTTCCAGCGCGCACCCCTGACCCCACATGCGGGGCACATAAGCTTCTGAGGCCACCGCCTCGTGCGCCTCGCCGCGGCACCCTGTATGCCATACAGCCTGGCTTGGAGCATCGTCTTGGGGGTTGTGGCACGGCGATCCGCCGAGGCCGAAGGCCGCGGCATGCACCCCTTCGCTGGCCTGAGAGGGGGCTGGTGCGACTTGTCGCCCGGTGCTGGCGGAGGTGTTGGCGCTGGACGGGCCCTGGAGTCCACTAGAAGTCGAGTGCGTGCGCACGATGCCACCATGCGGCCCGCCTTGGTTCTGGGGTGGCAGCTGGATGCAGAAAGGAGGTGTTCCTGAGGCGGCGGTGTCCAGGAGCTCAGCTACTCGCTCCAACAACACGTCACGGCCGCCCTCCAGCAGTCGGCAACGTAGCAGCTCTCGGTCCACCATGAGCGCGGCCCTGGAATTCGCATGCTCCCGTCGGGTGTACGGTGTTGTGGCCGCGGCATGGTCTGAGGCCCTGGCTGCGGCCCGCACCTGCCGGGGTGTGAGGGAAAGCGGCGTCTGGCCGCGTCGCCCGCGCCCCGCAGCACCTTGCGGAGCGCGGGCTGCCTGAGGCGCAAGGTTGAGGTCGCCCTGGGCTGGTGCCACGGCGCGGGCGGGCCATGCTGCCCAGCGGTCGGCGTTGGCTGCCAGGTCGCTTGACATCTAAACGGCGAGGCGACGGAACGTGATGCGAAGGAAGAAGGATTCCGGCGTACCTCTACCTGGCGCGCCAAATGTCGGATTTTGGGTTCCGGCAGACCCTTGAGGTTCGAACACTGGGGTGCGCACAGAGATCTCTCCCCTACCGATCTACGTCCAATCTCCTCGCGTGATCTAAGCTGGAAACAACGAACAACACAAGGGACACGAGATTTATACTGGTTCGGGCCACCATTGTGGTGTAATACCCTACTCCAGTGTGTGGTGTGGTGGGTTGCCTCGGGGGCTGATGATGAATAGTACAAGGTAAGAACAGCCTCGCGAGAGGTGTTCTCGAGCTGGTGCGATGAACTGCTTGGGTGAGTTTAGTCGCCTCTCTCTCTCTCTCTGCTAGGGTTCTATCAGATCTCTAGCCGTCTCTCTCCCATCCCCCTTGGGTTGTCCTCTTCCTTTTGTGGTCGCTAGCTCTATTTATAGGGGTCCTGGGCCTCTCCCCAAATAATGAGCGGGAAGGGCGCCAACAATTGGCCATTTTGAAGGGGGACATGTAGTACAAGTTATCCTGACCAAAAGCGGTTTTCGGCTGCCAAAAGCTCTAGTGATAACGCCGTCTTGGCCTCCACGGTGACCTCCGTCCTGCCGCTCTACTGGTCTTGGTCTCGTTGCACCGAAATGGTAACCTTTGCCCGATGCCTTGGCCTGTTCTTGCCCCCTTTGCACCAAAGGGGAAACAAGGACACTGCACAGGCCAGCGCCCGCCTGGTCTCGAACGTCATGGCTTGCGTCACGGGCTCCTCGCGAGGTACACCTGCCTTGATCTCTCTGCCTCCTCACGAGCCTGCCTGGTGAAGCTGCCTCTGAGGCACCTTCCTGTCATCCGCCCCGCGAGGCTTGGCCCCTCGTGAGGGTCTTGAGCTTGAGCTGATGAAGATGGGCCGCGCTGGGCCCCCACTTGAGCCACGCAGCAGGCCGCACACAGGCAAGTCTGGGGACCCCCGTTCCATGAACGCCGATAGTTGGGACTCCAGTTTTACTTACATGCGATGCAGGGAGCATTCCAGGATAATCGGCTATGATGGACACAAAGGCACCGTTGCAGCTTAACTGATAGAACATCCTGTCGATGAGCTCCACAAATGGGTCGAGGGCGAGGTTAGGGTCCACCGGTTGTGGAGGCGGGCTGTGGACCTCCCTCACAGCTCTTCGCAGTTCCTGCTATGAAATAGCAAGGTAAATACTTATGACGAAGAATGCGGGGAGGTCTGGAGTAGAAAGTAGCAGCTCACCCAGTTTCGGGGGTTGTACATGGAGAATCCATCCCGTGGCTTAATGCGGATGAACTCCTCTTCCTCTCCTTTATATAATTCGGACAGTGTTTTTGCTAGAGTAGCGACAGATTCCGGTCCCTTACGACCACAGCGGGTGGCATCGCCTTCTCCATTAAAGTGCCACATGGGTTGTCCCCGATATTGAAGTGGCTACACCCCCCGCATTATACATATTGACATAACCTCGATTATTGTCAATCCTGATTTGGCCAGCATTTTTATCCGGCCCATCAGGTAAAGGACCTCTCTGTTATCTTCCTCCTAGGGGCTGCGAGGGCGCCAACTGCGGGATTTCTTCAAAGGGGTGTTATTGAACTAAGGAAGGCCCATCCGAATAGGGTCAGGAAGGGGGACATCCTCCATATAAAACCACTCCGAAGGCCAGTCTTCAGATGTCTTCTTCGGAGTACCGGAGAGGTATCCGGTCCCGGTGATGCGCCATATCTTGCCTCCGCCCACTTGATAAATTGACCCCTCCTGTGTATGGGGTACAAGGAAGAATAGCCTCTTCCATAGCTCGAAATGAGCTTCGCAGCCCAAAAACAGGTCGCAAAGGGTGACGTAGCCAGCGATGTGTAATATGGAGGTGGGAGTAAAGTTATGCAGCTGGAGGACGTAGAATTCCATGAGCCCGCGGATGAACGGATGGATTGGAAATCCAAGCCCCCTTAATAAGTAAGGGACAAGGCATACCTTCTCCCCCATGGATGGGTTGGGAAAGCTCTCTGCTTGCTCCCCGCCATTGTAAGTGGCAGGTCCGGCTCGAACGGGGACCATATACGCTGGAGGGAGAAACCCCTGGGTCTGTAACTCTACTAATTGGCTGTGGGGGACGGAACACTTCTTCCAATGGCTTGGCTTAGGGCTACAGGAGCGAGAGGAGGAGCTGCGATGGCCGGCCATGATGGGATGGACTTTTTCGGGCGCGCTCCGATGGATACTCGCTGTGGGAGGATGGTGTGATCTGGATCTGAGGATCCCCGTCTCTTGAAATAGACAATTTACTCGCATGGTTAGGGTGGCAAGTGTAAAAATGTCCCGACTTCTCGCATTCGCTAAACACTTGGAGGATAGCCATTATTAGGCACAGAAGGCAAGGAGTGCAACATTCATGGGAAGCCGAACACTACTCGATAGGTATTCCACATTTGGAGAAGAACCCGCCTTGCAATGTCGAAGACAATCCGCGCGCCGGACTCATCGTCATTGAAGCCTGGTTCGAGGGCTATTGAGGGAGTCCTGGATTAGGGGGTCCCCGGATAGCCGGACTATACCCTTTGGCCGGACTGTTGTAATATGAAGATACAAGATTGAAGACTTCCTCCCGTGTCTGGGTGGGACTCCCGTTTGCGTGGAAGGAAAACTTGGCAATTTGATATGTAGATCTCCTCCCTTGTAACCGACTCTGTGTAACCCTAGCCCCCTCCGGTGTTTATATAAACCGTAGGGTTTAGTCTGTACGACGACAACAATCATAATCATAGGCTAGCTTCTAGGGTTTAGCCTCTACGATCTCGTGGTAGATCAACTCTTGTAATACTTATATCATCAAGATCAATCAAGCAAGAAGTAGGGTATTACCTCCATCGAGAGGGCCCGAACCTAGGTAAACATTGTGTCCCCCACCTCCTGTTACCATCCTCCTTAGACGCACAGTTCGGGACCCCTACCCAAGATCCACCGGTTTTGACACCGACCGTAGCCCCAAAGACAAGTCTCAAGACTAGCCTGGCAGGCCCACCGTGCACACTGTGGGCGGACTACCTCGCCAAGGGTCAACCGCTTTACTTCACAGCAACGCAAGTCACTGATCGATGCGGTGTCGAGCACTCAAGTCACTAAGTGGCTATTATTTGGCATGTGGCAGCCATTTCCTAAGGAAATCACCTGCAAATGACAACTGTCCAGAGACGTGTCATGCAGGCAGGCGAGAGGGTGGCAGATGAGCACGACAAGGCTTGCCGGGCTCTGTAAGTGCATCTAGTGCCACCCCTAGTTGGTTTTGGAGTATTGACTACAAACCTGGTTGAGGGACTAATGTGTTTGTGAGAATTGCAGGATAACACAGGTAGTAGTCCCTGATTGATTCGGTTTACCTACCAGAGATGACTCCTAAAAATGTGTGAAGACATTGAAGACAATGGTGGTATGTGAAGAGATTCACATTGAAGACTATGACATGAGAAGACATCGTATGAACACTATGGAGTATGAAGACACAGTTGTTTCGTAGTTTCCTTTTCTTCTTTGTTGAGTCATAGGAACCAACGTACTGTTAAGTGGGGTCCAAGTGAACAAGGTCAGAGTGACTGATCTGATGCTCAACCAAATCCTATATCTTCGAGCGAAGACAATGAGAGCAAATCTTATCTAGAGCTGGATGAGTCAGCTTAACTTGTAGCCCAAGTCAAGGTGTCGCGTGTGTTTGAAATCTAACCATTGGACACGTGTCAGCTCCTTAGTGACCCAGGGTTATTTCGGACAAATCAGGTCGGGTTGCCTCCTGGCTATACATAGCCCACCCCCTACACCATAAATTGGTGGCTGCTCAAAGTTAGTGCACAACTTTTGTCATTTGAGAGATACCCACCTACAAAGCATTTGAGAGAGAGATCCTTGCGAGGACAAAGCCCAAAACACCCAAAGCCAAAGAGTGTTAGGCATCACTGAAGTCTTTCTGTCTGCGTTCCTGAAGACTTTTTACACTTGAGGACTGTGAATCCTCCAGCCTGTTAGGCGTCTTGTTCTGAGCGTCCAAGAGTCATTGTGGATCACCGGTGAACGAATTCTATGAAAGTTTGGAAGTCTACCTTGAAGACATAACAGAGTGATTGGGCGAGGACTGTGTGTCCTTAGCTCAAGGGGAATAAGGTGAAGATGCGGTCTTCTGAGTTGAATCTCAGCCTCCCTAACCAGACGTATAGTTGTCACAACAACTAGAACTGGTCTACAAAATCCCTGTCTTCATCAAGCTACTGGTTCTATTCTTCACTTCCCTTTACTTTACAGTTTGTCTTCGTGAAGTCATTGCATGCCTGTATGATCCGATTGACTTCACTAAGTGAAGACTCTTTACTCTGTGGCTTCATACTATCCTCCATCCTGATCCATACTACCTAGCTGCTGATAGTCTTCGTGTTTTCACTTCATTGCTTACTTGACTATGGCTTGTCTAGTGTAGTCTACCTTCCGCTGCATATGAATAGGTTCATTCCTATCGTTTGTCTTCAAAGCCCTCGTGTTTTTAAGACTTTCATAAAAATCGCCTATTCACCCCCTTTAGTCGATAACTAGCACTTTCAATAGGTATCAGAGGAAGGTGCTCCCTTGTTCTGTGTGATTTGGTTTAACCACCTGGAGTTTTAGCTATGTTAACTACAGGGATAATCAAAGTATCCGCTCCGTTCCCTGTCTTCGATGGCACTGATTACCCCTACTAGAAGAATAAGGTGCACATGCATCTTGAAGCCATTGACATCGACCTCTGGTATGTCGTCAAGAACGGCGTTCCCAAGGTCGGTGAAGGTGTCACTGCCGCTGATGTCAAAAGGTTCATTCAACTGGACTTGACTGCCAAGAACATCATTTGTGGTCATCTGACCAAAGGACAATATGGTCGTGTGAGTACTCTGGAAACTGCAAAGCTAGTCTGGGACTGGCTCTCCAAGGTCAACGAAGGCGTCTCGACCCAGAGAGACTCAAGGATCAGTGTTCTCCGCAACCTCTTCAACCGCTTCAAGAGAAATGACAATGAGAATGTCCAGCTCACATTTGATCGCCTCACTGATATCACCAATGAGCTTCGTGTACTCGGCGCCACTGAGATCACCAAGCACGAAATTGTCAAGACACTTCTGAGATCGCTTGATAGCTCATTCGACACCCTAGCCCTGATGATTCAAGAAAGCCCTGACTTCAAGACTCTCGATCCGTCTGACATACTTGAGAGGCTCAACACACATGAGTTCCAGCAATCTAAGAAAAGAGATATCTATGGTCCCAACTATGGCCGAACATGCGCTTGGAAGGCAAAGGTCGTTTCCTCATCCGAAGAAGAATCTGACTGCAGTTCTGAGGATCCTGAAGACATTGGAAAGGAGCTTGCTATGTTTGTGAAGAAGTTCCAAAGGTTCACCAAGAAGAAAGTTTTCAGACAATCTTCGAGATCTAGCTCAAGAAATGGTGAAGCTTCCTCCCATGACTATAAGAAGAGAACGTGCCACAAGTGCAAGAAACTTGGTCACTACATCTCTGAATGTCCTCAGTGGGACAATGACACCAAGAAGAAGAAGAGCAAGGAATATGATTCTGATGACAAGAAGAAGAAGAAATCCTCAAAGTCTTCTTCCAAATCTTCATCGAAGTCTTCATCACACAAGAAGAGCTCATCCAACAGGGCTCGTGCATTTGTTGGCAAAGAGATGGATTCAGAGGAGGAGTCTGCATCTGAGGAGGCAGAGGTGGAGTCTTAAGAGGAATCTGATTCAGGCATGGCAAGCCTGGCTCTAGCTTCAGCGTACGTCGCCAAGTCCATCTTCAACACTGAAGACAATGGCCTCGTTACCAATGCCGAGGCTAATGATGAGGATGACTCTGCTCCCACCTATTTCTTCATGGCACGTGGTGCCAAGGTAAACTCACGCGATGCTTACTTTCAAACTTCAAGGGAAGATGACTCTGAATGTTAATCTAAACCTAGCTACAAAACAATTGCTAAAATTGCAATAGAACAACAAAATGCAATGGAACATATTCAAAAGTTGCTAGACAAAAGTGATGACCCATGGGACGAGAAAATGACTCAAACTCAGTCCTGAATTGAAGACATTAAAAGTCTTCATATTAAGTACGAGGAACTTGAAAGTCATCATGAAACGCTCTCAACTACTCATGAAAAGCTCTCCTATGATTATATTCAAAGGAAGCAAGAGCCTGAGAACTAGAGATCGGCTCATGAAGATCTTCAAAAGGGAACGAGTCACTCGCTCAACAGATCAATTCCGCTCCAGAAGACTTTGAGCCACCATGTTTAAAATGTCCTGAGCATGATAATGATGGTTCTATTGCTGGATGTTCTACTGCTACTACTATTGCTGTGTCTTCAACTGCTGATGTGGAGACTAACCCCTTTTCTGAGGATACCACTACTATTTCTGATGAGAATGCCTGGTTGAAGTCTGTCGGTGTTCTGGGAACGGGGGTCCCCAGACTTTTGCCTGCCTATGACCCACGGCGTGGCTTTGCTGGCAGGCCTGTACGGCCCATCTTCATCACCAAGGAATCAAGACCCTCGCGAGTGGCCAAGCCTCGCGAGGTGGATAACACTAGACTCCCTTAGGGGCGGCCTCACCGGGCTGGCTCGTGAGGGGCGGAGAGTTCAAGGTCGAGCAAACCTCACAAGGTTCTCGTGACGTAAGCCATGACGATCGAGACCAGGCGTGCGCCAAGCGGGCGCCAGCGCGCTGCGTCCTTGTTTCCTCTTTGGTGCTAAGGGGGAAAGCGCGGGCGCGGAGTACCGAGGCATCAAGCAAAGGTTTCCATTTTGGTGCAACGAGACCAAGACCAGAAGGACGGCAAGACGGAGGTCACCATGGAGCCTAGGACGGCGTCACCACCAGAACCTTTGGCTGGCGAAGACCACCTTTTGTCAGGATAGCTTGTACTATTTGTCCCCCTTCAAACTGGCCGTTGTGGGATCCCTTCCCCCTCAATATTTGGGAAGAGGACCAGGGCCCCTACAAATATATGACTAGCCACCACCATAGAGGGGAAGGAGGATCATCCTCAACCACATAAGTTCACCAAGCACAAGAACGCCTCAACCTCATGAGGTTGTTCTTCCCCTTGTACTGTTCGTCCTCAGCCCAAGAGGCAATCCACCACCACCACACTGGAGTAGGGTATTACACTACAACGGTGGCCCGAACCAGTATAAATCTTATGTCCTTTGTGTTGCGAGTTCATCGAGTTAGTTCATGAGATCTTAGCTAAGTTAGGACGTGGATCAATAGGGGGGAGATCTTCACGCGCACGCTAGTGTTCAAACCTTAAGGGCTTTTGCTGGAACCCGTGATCCGACAAAGACATTGCTTGAAACAGGGATGTACAAAAGGCTCAAAGGGTATCAGACACTGTGCGATGTTCTCAAGAAACAGATTCTGAACCGAAACCCTAGGAAAGAGGGTGTTGGGTTTGAGAGGAAAATGAATGTTGATGGTTCCTACTGGAAGCCTGAGCAGTACCCCAAAACCACATGGGTTGCTGCAAAGGGACCTTCAGTGGATCCATCTACCTTATATGGCTTCACTTGTGCTAACCCTATTATCATTCATGAATCCTTTGTTGCAAACTATAAACTTTTTAATAATCAGAATGGTGAAGTGTTTGCCAGGTATATGGGTACTAACTGCAAGAATGAACCCCTTTGAAGAATATCTGGCTGCCCAAGAGTTGTCTTGAAAACCTTTAGGTGAATGTCATCATGACACCACCTGGGAAGAAGACAAACCCTGGACCAAAGGCTTCATATGTTCCAAAGGCTTCATACGGATAGAGGACTCACTAGAGTCACCCTAACGCCAATGTTTTGTAGGGAAACCATACTCAGACGTATGAATATGAGCGTGTTTCATCAAACCGCTATGTTCATAAGACCAAGAACTATTCTGCTTATTCTTATGAGTATTATTCTCCTCCTGCAAGACTATTTTCTAGGGCTCCAAAGCCAAAGTTCTCAGATGCTGCACTTAGACTCATTGCTTCTAATCCACCCCTGAAAATATGGGTGGTTAAGAAAAATTAACTCTCTTTTGCAGGGAAAGGTCTCCAGCCGGAAATCAAATGCGTCCAATGCTTATGTTGGGGACCTAAAACATCTTGTGGGGTGCAAGATAAAATGCCCAAATGGTCTTACTATGTATTTTGTTCCTGGATTTCTCGACAGTCATCCTATCTTCCCTAACCAGGATCTGAACTTTGATAATATGCTTGTTCGTCAAATGTTTATGCTTCACGTTTCCCTTGGTGAATCCTATCCCCTAACTGCACTGTAGTGTACGATACCAAAGGCTTCTGAGTGGATTATGGACAGTGGATGCACTAACCACATGACTGGTGATCGAAGTCTTCCCATGGACTCAACCTTACGCCCATCTGACAACAGTAACATCACATTTGCTGACACTGGTAAAAGCAAGGTATTGGGTCTAGGTAGAGTTGCAATCTCAAAGGATCATCACATGGATAAAGTGATGCTTGTTGAATCCCTTGGTTTCAACTTAATGTCTGTCTCAATGCTTTGTGACTTGAACATGATTGTGATATTTGGAAAATATCGTTGCCTTGTGCTTATGGAATCTAACAAATCTCTAGTATTTGAAGGGTATTGAGGGAGACCTGGATTAGGGGGTCTCCGGATAGCCGGACTATCTCCATTGGCCGGACTGTTAGACTATGAAGATACAAGATTGAAGACTTCATCTGGTGTCCGGATGGGACTCCACTTGGCGTGGAAGGCAAGCTAGGCAATACATATATGGATATCTCCTCCTTTGTAACCGACCTTGTGTAACCCTAACCCTCTCCGGTGTCTATATAAACCGAAGGGTTTTAGTCCGTAGAACAACAACCATAACAACAATCATACCATAGGCTAGCTTCTAGGGTTTAGCCTCTCTGATCTCGTGCTAGATCTACTCTTGTACTACCCATATCATCAATATTAATCAAGCAGGACGTAGGGTTTTACCTCCATCAAGAGGGCCCGAACCTGGGTAAAACATCGTGTCCCCTCCCTCCTGTTACCATCCGGCCTAGATGCACAGTTCGGGACCCCCTACCCGAGATCCGCCGGTTTTGACACCAACATTAGTGCTTTCATTGAGAGTTCCTCTGTGTCGTCGCCGTTAGGCTTGATGGCTCCTACTATCATCGATGGCGATGCGGTCCAGGGTGGGACTTTTCTCCTCGGACAGATCTTCGTATTCGGCGGCTTTATACTGCAGGCTAATTCGCTTGGCCATCTGGAGCAGATTCAAAGCTACGCCCCTGGCCATCAGGTCAAATTTGAAGTTTTAACTACATGGCCGACATCCGCGGAGACTTGATCTTCGACGGATTCGAGCCACAGCTGGGTGCGCCGCACTGTTGCGATGGGTATGACCTAGCTCTGCCGCCGAACAGTACCCCAGAGGCCGTGCCCGCATCAGCTCCGACCCTTAGCTCGGAGCCAACTGCGCCAATCGAGGATGGGTTGTAAGACACCGCCTCAGGGGCTGCAGTCTCAACGGCGATCGGGCCAAACACCAGCATAATCCTTTGCGTAGCCCTTGACTCCAAGGTGCCGGACTCTCTTTCTGACTCCGAACCGCCCGCGCCCCTACCAATCGAATCCGATTGGGCGCCGATCATGGAATTCACCGCCGCGGATATCTTTCAGCACTCGCCCTTCAGCACATTCTGAATTCACTAAGATCTCTCTCTTTGTCAGGAGAGCCCTGGCCGGATTATGGCCAACAGGATTGGGATGCGGACGACAAAGAAATTCGACGCCCACCCACCACCCACTTTGTAGCCACTGTCGATGATTTAACCGACATGCTCGACTTCGACTCCGAAGACATCGACGGTATGGACGACGATGTAGGAGACGAACATGAACCAGGACCTATAGGGCACTGGAAAGCCACCTCATCATATGCCATATACATGGTGGATACACCCAACGAAGGCAATGGCGACGAGATAGTGGAGGATGATCCCTCCAAGAAGCAACCCAAGCACCGATGTCAGCGGCGCCACTCTAAGTCCCGCCAAAGCAAAAGTGGTGATACCGGCACAGGAGATAATAATAATCTGGATGGTGCCAAAGACAACAACAATCCCCTCCAGCAAGATTTAGAGCAGGAGGATGAAGGAGCCAGCTCTCCTGAGAGAGTGGCAGATGGAGAGGAGGAGGATGACAATTACATCCCACCCTCTGAAGGTGAGGCAAGCCTTGGAGACGATGAATTCGCCGTCCCAGAGGATCCCGTCGAACAAGAGCGCTTCAAGCGCCGGCTTATGGCCACGGCAAATAGCGTGAAGAAAAAGCAGCAGCAGCTTCAAGCTGATCAAGATGTGCTAGCTGACAAATGGACTAAAGTCCTCACGGCCGAGGAATATAAACTCGAGCGCCCCACCAAGAGTTACCCAAGGCGCAAGTTGCTACCCCGACTGGAGGAAGAAGCGTATGATACGGCGGATCGGCCACCTCGTGGCCGCGATAGAGAGGCATTCCAGCCAAAAGCTCAGCCACCACCCCAACGCCATTCAAATAAAAAGGCATGGGGAGATACGCCGGACCTGCGAGACATATTGGAGGACAAGGCAAAGCATTCAAGATCGATCTACGGATCACGAGGACGCACCACTCTGCGAGACGACAAACATCACGCCGGATACAGTAAAAGAAAATCCGGCCGGGCCGAACACAGCGGGCAAGACCCATTCGAGCTGCGTCAAGATATAGCCCAATACAGAGGCGCCGCACACCCCTTATGCTTCATAGATGAAGTAATGGAACATCAATTCCCAGAAGGTTTCAAACCTATAAACATTGAATCATACGACAGCACAACAGATCCCGCAGTATGGATTGATGACTTCCTCCTCCACATCCACATGGCCCGCGGTGATGACTTACACGCCATCAAATACCTCCCACTAAAGCTCAAAGGACCAGCGCGGCATTGGCTTAACAGCTTGCCAGCGGAATCCATTAGCTATTGGGAAGATCTGGAAGCCGCATTCGCCGACAACTTTCAAGGCACTTATGTGCGACCACCAGACGCCGATGACTTGAGCCACATAATTCAGCAGCCAGAAGAGTCAGCCAGGCAATTCTGGACTCGGTTCCTTACAAAGAAAAATCAAATCGTCAACTGTTCGGATGCGGAGGCCTTAGCGGCTTTCAAGCACAACATCCGAGACGAGTGGCTAGCCCGGCACCTTGGTCAGGAAAAGCCAAAATCTATGGCAACTCTCACGACGCCCATGACCCGCTTTTGTGCGGGAGAAGACAGCTGGCTGGCTCTCAGTAATAACATGTCAAAGAATCATGGTACCTTAGATACCAAGGACGGCAATAGCAGGTCACGTCGCAACAAGCATAAGCGCCGCATTAACAGCAAAAATACTAAGGATAAGGCAGTCAATGCTGGATTCAAAGGCTCTAAACCTGGTCAGCAGAAAAAAGCCATTCAAACAAAGTACGCCGGGCCCGTCTAGCTTGGACCGTATACTCGATCGCTCGTGTCGAATACACGGCACCCCAGACAAGCCAGCCAATCACACCAACAGGGATTGTTGGGTGTTCAAGCAGGCCGGCAAGTTAATTGCCGAAAACAAGGACAAGGGGCCGCATAGCGATGACGAGGAGGATCCCCGGCAGCCGCACACTGGAGGACAGAAGAGGTTTCCCCCGCAAGTGCGGACGGTGAACATGATATACGCAACCCACATCCCCAAGAGGGAGAGGAAGCGTGCGCTTAGGGACGTATATGCATTGGAGGCAGTCACCCCAAAGTTCAACCCTTGGTCCCCCTGCCCGATCACCTTCGATCGCAGGGACCACCCCACTAGTATCCGTCATGGCAGATTCGCCGAACTGGTCCTAGACCCAATCATTGACGGATTTCACCTCACTCGAGTCCTTATGGACAGAGGCAGCAGCCTGAACCTGCTTTATCAGGACACAGTGTGCAAAATGGGTATAGACCCCTCAAGGATCAAACCCACAAAAACGACCTTTAAGGGCGTCATTCCAGGTGTAGAAGCCCATTGCACGGGCTCAATTACACTGGAAGTGGTTTTCGGATCCCCGGATAACTTCCGAAGTGAAGAGTTAATCTTTGATATAGTCCCGTTCCGCAGTGGTTATCACGCGCTGCTCGGGCGAACCGCATTTACTAGATTCAATGCGGTACGGCATTATGCACACCTCAAGCTCAAGATGCCAGGACCTCGCGGAGTTATTATAGTCAATGGAAACACATAGCGCTCTCTCCGAACTGAGGAGCACACCGCGACCCTCGCAGCAGAAGCGCAAAGCAGCCTTTCAAGGCAATCAACCAGTTTGGCGCTTCAAAGCCCGGACACCTTCAAGCGCGCTCGGGTTAATCGGCAAATAGACCTCCTGGAGTGATCTGAGCTCGCGTAGCAATGTGGCGGCCACCCCAATCCCAACCCAACGGCGATATTCGTACCACACGTACATAATTACGCATTAAAAATACCATGGGCACAGGTGGGGAGGGGGGCACAACAGCGGCACACCCCAAAATGCGGCCTAAACCGCACTAGGGGCTTCCCGTTTGGCTATTTTACATTTTTTATTTTCAGGACCTTAATCTCTGGAAACACTATCCGACAGCACTATTGCCGAACACATGATGCAGCAACCAAGGAGGCAGACAGCTACGTTATACCACGGAATTCCCAGCTTGATTACAGTAATGAGTGAAATATTCAATTCAATATCATTCCTCAACTTGCCCTTGGAAGGGACATAGTCCTACTCTTTTCTTATCGCACTATCTGTATCACTCTGCCTTAACGCAATTTTTTAATAAACAATGCATGACATTACGACTATTATTTCATTCTTGTAATATATATATATATATATATATATATATATATATATATATATATACATGTTCTTTAATGATGCCTTGCAACCGTACACTCTGGTACGACCAATACACCAGGGGCTTACGTACCCCACAACGCGGTGTGATAAGTCCAAACACTTTCACAAGTGCGGCACCCCGAACTTATAGCATTATATGCATCAACTCCGAATCATGTCTTTGGTCAAATGTTGGGTTTGCCCGGCTCCTATGTTTTGGTACCTTACGTTCCGCTCTATCGGCTAAGGTAGCGCTAGGAGAACTACTGCGATTCTGCCCCGGTTCTGCTGGGTTTAGCACCTAAGTAGAGAAAGCTAAAACTGACTATCATGATAAGGCGAGAGACTGGTCGCTGTTCGGCAAGGATTTTTTTCGAGTCCCTAAAGACTTATGCCGCGTAGGGTGAGGGGCCGGCCTTGTCCGGCTTACAGGCGTGTATCGCGCCCCGAATTCGGCCTTCCGAATACCAGGGGCTTCGCCGAAATTTAAAATTATAGAATTCTATGGCTAAGTGAGAGTGATAAAGCATTATTAGTCCAGTTGCCTTGTTTGTTGTGCTGAGCACCTCCCTCGAAAGACCCAAATATGGGAACAAGAGTGCTCAGGTTTATCCCGAGCACCCCAATAATGAATTGTAGAGTATCTTTCAACGGCCTGAACCAAATATGAGTCAGATGCTCAGCATGATGAAGCCATTGCCTCAAGATGCTGAATATCCCAAGGAATTCTTCGTTAAGGACCTCGAGTACTTGCCCTGCATAGTCTATCACATTCTGAGGCGAACTCTATGGACGATCAAGGGATATACTGCTGAAGCCAAACTTGAAGGAGCCATGAAGACTTTGGTGTTTTACATCATCAATGGCATCAGATTCAACACCTAGGATTTCTTCATCAGACAACTTGCTGCATCTAGGATTGATCTATTTGGCCTGAAGTTTTATGCTCCATGGGTGATGCGCCTGATCAAGCTCCACCCCTCTATTGACTATCAGCCCTTGGCGCATAACCATCTTGTATTTCTACCTGAGGTTGATCTATTTGTTGAAGCCATCTACCCAGAGCCTACCAAGGAGCCGCTATATCTTCACAATGTTGATCATCGAACCTTCACGTAGCACATAGAAGGGATTCATGTTCCAAATGCTGCTGCCCCTGCTTATCCTATGGCTGGTAATATGCATGTGCCCCATCATTCAAACAATGAAGCCACTAATAGTATGATTTCCCAGAGGCCTCAGAAGCGTTCTCGTGTTCCCAATGACTGAGAGCTTCTTGTTTCCTTACAACATAAGCAGGATAAGCATCACGACTGGCTTAAGCGTCAGATGTAGAGAATCTTGGTGGACGTCAATCACATCAGAAACTTGGTCACCAAGAACTCATCCGTTGCCCATGAAGCCTGTCGATAGTCTTGAAAGAGTCTCACACTCCTATGCCCTGAAGAAGATCTTCGCGAAGATGGCTTCGTAGAGGGCTTGAAATTTGATTCCAGGCCTCCACAGAATGCAAGCTGGCATTGGACTCCTTCCATAGAAGACTCTGAGTATTCATCTTCGGCTGCAACTATTGTTGCGAGAGTCATCAATGAAGAAGATGATGCCACTTCACCAACCATGGCTTCACTTCATCTCGACACTGCACCAGGCCCTTCTACTCCTCCAAACTCCAATGTCGACCCTGCACCTACTCCTACTACTGATGGGAACGAGTAGATACTCTATGTATTCAAACCTTTTGGCCATTACTGACAAAAGGGGGAGAAGCATATGAGTTGATAGTATTCAAGCGGGTCCTTGTGGGTGGTTGCACTATTTTTTCCAATTGTTTACAACTCTCGTCTTTTGATACATTTGGTTCTTTGGGTTGTAACACTTAAACTCAATGGTAGTCTGCTACTTCTTCTGCTACTCTGTGATGCGATGATAAATTCCGCATGAAGTCATTCCGCAGACGCCCATTTTTCATTATGCATGTCATTATCTTTGTTATGTCTTTATATGCATGATGAATTGTCTTCATAAGTTGAAGATGATCTCCACAAAGTGAAACCTGCAATGTGCATTTGCATTCAAAAGCAAACTACTTATATGCACATCTTCAGGGGAGCCTTGTTCTACTTACGAAGACAATACCATAATTGCCAACTTTCACATACTTTTATCCCCGTTGAAAACTACAACCAGTTTCTCATCAATCACCAAAAAAGGGGAGTTTGTAAGTGCATCTAGTGCCACCCCTAGTTTGTTTGGGACTATTGATGTCAAACCTGGTTGAGGGACTAATGTGTTTGTGAGAATTGCTGGATAACACAGGTAGTTGTCCCTCATTGATTTGGTTTACCTACCAGAGATGACCCCTAAATATGTGTGAAGACATTGAAGACAACGCTGGTCTGTGAAGAGATTCACATTGAAGACTATGACATGAGAAGACATCGTATGAAGACTATGGAGTACGAAGACATAGTTGTTTCGTAGTTTCCTTTTCTTCTTTGTTGAGTCATAGGAACCACCGTACTATTAAGTGGGGTGCAAGTAAATAAGGTCAGAATGACTGATGTCATGGTCAACCAAATCCTATGTCTTCGAGCGGAGACAATGAGAGCAAATCTTATCCAGAAATGGATGAGTGAGCTTAACTTGTAGCCCAAGTCAAGCTGCCGCGTTTGTTTGAAATCTGACCATTGCACACGTGTCAGTTCCTTAGTGACCCAGGGTCATTTCGGACAAATCAGGTCGGGTTGCCTCTTGGCTATAAATAGCCCACCCCTACACCATAAATTGGTGGCTACTAAGAGTTAGTGCACGGCTTTTGTCATTTAAGAGCAACCCACCTCCGAAGCATTTGAGAGAGAGAACCTTGCGAGGACAAAGCCCAAAACACCCAGAGCCAAAGAGTGTTAGGCATCACTAAAGTCTTTTTATCTGGGTGACCTGAAGACTTGTTACACTTGAGGACTGTGAATCCTCTAGCCGGTTAGGTGTCATGTTCCGAGCGTCCAAGAGTCATTGTGGATCACCGGTGAATGAAGTTTGTGAAGGTTTGGAAGTCTACCTTGAAGACTTACCAGAGTGATTGGGCAAGGACTGTGTGTCCTTAGCTCAAGGGGAATAAGGTGAAGACGCTGTATTGTGAGTTGAATCTCAGCCTCCCTAACCAAACGTACAGTTGTCACAACAACTGGAACTGGTCTACCAAATCCTTGTCTTCATGAAGCTATCGGTTCTATTCTTCACTTCCCTTTACTTTATAGTTTGTCCGCGTGAAGTTATTGCATGCCTGTATGATCTGATTGACTTCACTAAGTGAAGACTCTTTACTGTTTGGCTTCATACTATCATCCATCCCGATCCATACTACCTAGCTGCTGATAGTCTTCGTGTTTTCACTTCATTGCTTACTTGACTATGGCTTGTCCAGTGCAGTCTACCTTCCGCTGCATATCAATAGGTTCATTTCTACCGTTTGTCTTCAAAGCCCCCGTGTTTTGAAGACATCCCTAAAAATCGCCTATTCACACCCTCTAGTCGATAACTAGCACTTTCAGGCTCCTCCATGATGTGACACTAAGAGACACATTTAATGCGCCATGTCCTGTCTATAGAGTTAGGTATGATAGCCCTGTTTGCTATCTAACCTTTTTCTGGCACCGTTGCCAAGGAGCATAGCTATATTTTGAGTCACTTGGGATTTATATATGTTGATCACTATAAGGAATGATGATAGAACCAAGATCATTCCCTCTAAGACGAGAGGAGGTAAGGACCTATTATTTAGCTCTGCACTTGATTTACCTTCTATTTTGAGTAAGCTTGCAACACCACCACCTGCTATTAATCATGATATGTCGCAAGTAATTGACGATGCTACTTCTGCTATGAATGATGCCACTGATGATGCTAGTACATTGCTTGATAAGAATGTGCCACTAGGTGAATTTCTTGATGAACAACTTGCTAGAGCTAAAGAAATTGAGCATGCTGAAACTGATGGAATTACTGAAACCAATGAAGTTATTGAAACTAAAAATTATGAAACACCTATTAGTCCTATATCTCCTAGATATGAATTGCCTAAGATACCTGAGGGTTATGTTATGGACGGAGAGGTAGCTAGGGACTCTATTGCTTGTAATGATAGCGAAGATCTTAAGAAATTACTAGGCAAGTTGAAAGAAAAATCTTTGAATGCTAGAATGAAATATGATCCTAAGTTTGCTACTTCACATATCTTGATTATTGATAAGGATTGTGAATTCTTTGTTGATCCAGAGTTTATTACTTTGGTTGAATCTGGTCCTTTGCATGGCTATGAAACTCAAAATATTGTGCCACATCTTACTAAATAAAATTATATAGCCACCGTATTTGCTCATCAGGAACAAATCCATTATTATTATATTCTTAAATTATTTACTTTCTCATAAAGGGTGGTTCTAAGAAATGGTGTAATACTCTTGCTCCTGGTTGTGTGCGTAGTCCCCAGGATATGATTTATTACTTCTCTAAAAATTATTTTCCCGCTCATAAGAAATAAGCTGCCCTACAAGAAATATTAAACTTTGTGGAAATTGAAGAAGCGATTCTCCCTCAAGCTTGGGGGTGGCTTATCCAATTACTTAATGATTTGCCTGATCATCCTCTTAAGAAAATTGAATACTTGATATCTTCTATAATGGACTAACCGATGCTTCTAGGGACTACCTAGATAGTTGTGTTGGTTGTATGTTTAGGGAAGGAGCTATTGAACAAGTTGAGTCACTATTGAATAATATATTGAAGAATGATCATGATTGGACTCTTCCTGAACCACTACCTAAACCCACTTCGAAGAAGAGGGGTATTTTATTTTTCAGTCCTGAAGATATGCAAGAAGCAAAGAAATGTATAACGGAAAAAGGTATTAAAGCTGAAGATGTTAAGAATTTACCACCTATTGAAGAAATACATGGTCTTGACACACCACCATAGGTGGTAGAGGTAAATTCTCTTATAAAGTTTGATGTAGGTGACATTCCCTATAATAAATCACCTAGTCAACGCTTGTATGAATTTGGCAATTACATTTTTAAGCAAGATCATTTCAATGCAAATGTTATGAACCAATTGAAACGAAATGCCTACATGATTGATTGCTTGAGTGACTTATTGTTTAGAATTGTTAATGATGTCAAAGGTGTTAGTAAACATGCTTCTATGGTTCAAACACATTTAGAACAAGTTGCTAAATCGCAAAGTGAGTTGCTCAATGAAATGAATAATAATATGAATCACTGCAAAAAAAGACACATCTGTGATATTTTGGGCCGAACGAATTTTTTCAGTCATGCTTATGATACTTCTATGATGATAATTGTGACAAAACCTGGTATCATCATTTATGTGGTGGCCTCCTACTTATATGACAAATAATCATGAGAGAAAATGGGCTTTTCGTCCTGGGCGGGCCGGAGATGCTGCTGCATGACATTCTTTGGGCCGTCCATGACGGAAAAAATCGTGGTAGAAGGGAGGGCGATGAAAATTTCGGGGAGTTCCCAGTTATGGTGGGTTGTTGGGGTCGAGTGATGCACGAAGGTTGCACATTTCTCTCGTACACGTACGTGTTTGTGTGCGAGGCGTTCTGCTCTAACTAAACCCGAGTGAGGCATTCGCCTAATGAACCTGAGCGATTGCACTAGCTACGCGTTACTGAACCCGAGTGATCGATCGATCCCTCACTGTTAACTAAACACAATCGAGCGATTCCTTCGCTACTGCTGCTAACTAAAGCCAATCGAACTTGTTGCCTCTTGATGAACAGTGAGTGTTGTTGAGGGTTGTATGAACAGTTCCCAGTGGGGGTTGGATGAACAGGACCACATGGTAGTAGAGGCCGTTTCCGCTGGATGAACATGACCTCGATCGAGCCGGTTGGGGGTTGGTGAACAGGACCCCGTGGAGGGCTGGTTGAACAGTAGCCGGTGGAGGGCTGGCTGAATAGTAGCCCATGCAGGGGTGGTTTAACAGTAGCCGGTGGAGGCTGGATGAACATGATCCCATGGATGAACAGTAGCTAGTGGAGGCAGGAGGGAGATGTCGTGGATGAACAGTCGAGTTGGAGGCTGGAGCACGTCGACGGTGGATGATCAGTAGCCCATGGAGGCTGGAGCGAGGCAGCAGACGGTGGATGAGCAGTAGCCCATGGAGTCCCGTTTTGCGGTACTCCACACCTCTCCCGATGAATAGGACCCCTGTTTCCACCGTAGGCGCTCCAACACAAGTCTGTTTCCTCCGTTTTGCAGTACGCCACACCCCTCCCGATCAACATGACCCCCGTTTCAACCATATACAAGTCTGTTTCCTCCGTTTTGCGGTACGCCACACCCCTCCCGATGAACAGGACCCTCGTTTCGACCATAGCCAGTCGAACAGAAGGCCGTTTCCTCCATACTGAGTCGAACAGAAGGCCGTTTCCTCCATACTGCAGTACGCCAAACCCATTTCGGCTGTTCCATCCAAGCCAGTTGGCTCCCGTTGAACAGGACGCATTCCGACCCAGTCTGTTGCCTCCCAATGAACATGACGTTGTTTCTCTGTTTCGACCCAGCCGGTTGGCTGCCTGATGAACAGGACGTTGTTGCTGCCATCCGTTTGCCTCTCCATGTACATGAGCCCTGGTTGTACGTATGCATGAGTACGCGTTCAAGACCCCGCCCGTATGTACGTACATGGCCATATGTTTTGGCATGTGGCTGTATGTACGTATACACGGTTTGGAAGGGACTGCCTGAACTGCTACATTGGGGGCTCTACAACTACATGTGCTGCTGCTTGCTCGGCCATGGTTCATCGTTGCACAGAGACTGATCGACCAGTATGTACGTACAATTCGAGACCAGAATGACAACGCTACGTATGCTTTGACCAGGTGGGTCCCGGATGTTAGGGAGGATAAGGAGGCACTTCCTTGCATGCAAAGTTATTGATGGCGGGTCCGAGCTGTCAGGGGGAGGATTTTTTTTCATGCCTTATATGGAGGCACTTCCTTGTGTGCGAAGATGTAGGTCTTGGGTCCATCTATCAGCCTCACCGTGTACACTACTCTTCAGATGGTTGTCGTTCGTTGACCACGTTGACCAAGTCATGCAGACAACATTGTCGGCGTCCTGGGAACGGGGGTACCCAGACTTGCCTGCCTGTAGCCTAGGGCGCGATCTACCCGCGGCCTGGTACGGCCCATCTTCATCAACCAATGCTCAAGACCCTCGCGAGGGGCCAAGCCTCACGAGGCGGATGACACAAGACCTCCTCAGGGGCAGCCTCACTAGGCTGGCTCGCGAGGAGAGGAGACATCAAGGCAAGGGGCACCTTATGAGGTTCCCGTGATGTGAGCCATGACAACCAAGGCTAGGCAGGCACCAGCGGGCACAGGGTGCCAATTTCCTGTTTGCCACTAAAGAGGTAGGCGCAGGTGTGGAGTCCCGAGGCGTCAAGCAATGGTTTCCATATCGTTGCAACAAGGCCAAAACCAGCAGGATAGCAAGACGGAGGTCACCATAGAGCCCACGACGGCGTCACCACGAGAGCCTTTGGCAGGCGAAGACCACCTTTTGTCAGGATAACTTATATTCGATGTCCCCCTTCAAATTGGCTATTGTGGGATCCCTTCCCGCCTAACATTTGGGGAAAGGACACAAGCCTCTATAAATAGGGCTAGCCACCACCGTAGTCGAAGATCAGCTCACATAGAGATATGAGGCTCATCTACAGAGAGAGAGAGAGAGAGGCTCATCTGGAGACAGATCACTTAGATCATCCCCAGCCACACAAGCACATCGAGCTCAGGAACACCTCTCCTCAGGAGGTTGTTCTTCCCTTGTACTTGTTCATCCCCAGCCTAAAAGTCAATCCACCACACCACACTGGAGTAGGGTATTACACCGCAATGGTGGCCCGAACCAGTATAAACTCTTGTGTCCCTTGTTCCTCGGGTTTGGTGAGCTAGGCTTTGAGATCGTTGTGAGAGCGTGAGCTAGGGGGAGAGATCTTCGTGTGCACCCCAGTGTTCGAACCTCAAGGGTTTGCCGGTACCCGTAATTCGACATTTCGTGCGCTAGGTAGGGGTGCGCCGAGGTTTCATTCCCCACCAACTGATGTGCCCTCGCCCCCTGTCTCCGATGCCTTATGATCCAAGGGCCCAAGCCGACCGCTGGGCGGCTCGGCCAGCTCGAGCACCTCTGTCTGTTCCATAAGTCCTCAACACCGCATGCCGGGCAGCCCGCGCGCCGCCCAACGCCCATTGACATGGGCCGTGCGGATCGACGTCCGCTACCCTCACACAGTGGCGTGCGCGGGCTGAAGCAAGATCTGCAAGCTATGCAGCAGTGATAGCGCCATACACCCGACGGGAACATACGAGCCGCACTCGTGGTGGCGCGGGAGCTGATGCGGTGCCGACTGATGGAGAGCGGCCGCGATGCATTGTTGGAAAGCGTCGCTGAGCTATTAGATGCTATGGCTAGCGGTAGGCCACCTTTCTGCTCCCTACTCACATCTCAAGTTGTGGCTAGGTCACACGACGGGCCTCGTTGCGCCCGCGCGTGCTCCGGGAGGCCTCGCCAGCGTTAGCACGACCAATGTTGTCGGATACCTGGCCGCACCGTCACCTGCCCTAGGTGGCATGTGCGCGGGCGTTGCTCCTCACGGTCCCAATCGAGTGCCACCCCACAACCATTAGGAAGGCACACTAGGCTCGGCGGTGTGGGGCACTGGTTGCCTTGGCGGAGGTTTCCGCGAGGCATCTCAGAAAGCCTATGTGCCCCGCATGGTGAATCAGGAGTATGCGCCAGAGGACGACCCTTGCATGTTTCATGAGCCAGGCTGGGAAGAAGAGATGCTGGAAGCTGAGGCCCTCTACGAGCCACCCAGGAGCCTTGTCGACCCCACCCACATCAACCACCGTAGGGTAACACTGATATCTCAGGAGTAGGCTTACTCTAACCATGGGTCGCAGGTGGACCGGGCTGCATCGATGGATGGCACCCCCAGCCCTGCGGCCCCACCCCAGCCAGGGGTGGCGCACTAGGGGCTGCCCGGAAGGGTCCAGAGAAAGGCCCACCCCCATGTCACGCGGGGCAAGGCGGCACTCGGAGGTAGGTCCTCTGCCGGGCAGGCGCCAGCGAGCCGTCCCCCTGGCAGAGGGCCCGTGGTCGCCAAGGGTGCCGCTGGAGTCCCCTCTGCCCCTTGGCCTCATCATGGTTTCCGGACGTCCCAACGGTAGTCGAGGGTGATGCAAGGCGAGGCCCTCATCTGGCAAAATGAAGCAAGGCTCAAGCCTGTGAAGGTCTCCGCCCGTGACACTGTCACGTAATAATGAGTGGGGCTGTACACGCCGCAGAGTCTCCGGAGAGCCGCCCTCGGGCCTCGGGGGCTCCCGCCCACGTCCTAGTGGAAGCACCATGCTCCGCGCTGGCCGTCGACACTGTCCCCCAATTACTAAGCTCACGGTCGGGAAAGGCACTAGGCCCCACTCTGGTGTGAAGACAAGAAGACTAGCTAGGTGCCGGCGGGTCCTTTTGCTTTCAACCACTTTTCCTATAGCTCGATTTGCCGCCTTTTAGATTGGAATTCGCTGTCGTATTTCCATTGGCAAAGCATGGGGGCATCTTTTCTCGTTCGTGTTGATTTCTTGAGTTTTCCAGCTTTGTGCCTTTTTTCGAGGCAGGCGCCTAATGCCCTTTCTAGACGAGCGGTCCACGAGCGGGGGCTGGGCGTGGTATGCGTGCGCACCTCAGCATGGTCTAACACCCGTCTCTCAAGGTCTTCTCAGGCGGACCAGCGAGCTCCGCGGAAGCCCGAGACCTCACAAGTCTGCGGAGGACTCCCCTCGGGAGAACTACACATCAACAACTACAAGGTCAGTCTGGGGCCCACCTAGACTGAGGTAAGTTACCGTGGCGAGCACGTGGAGGAACACTAGAACTCGCTAAAGCATGCCTTAAGTCTGGCTCAGGGAATAAAACAATAGTCTAATTACATGAGGGGCTCCGCCTCCCCAAAATACAAACATTGTCGGGGGCCATGCCCAAGCTTTTTTCGCGTAGCTTGAGAACAAGGAGCGCGGGATCAGTCGGACATGTCGCTCGCAACATCTTCCGGATCGCTCCCAGACACACTACCGGGATTGTCGCCAGCATTGTCTTCACCATCATTGACCACGTCGCCTTCATCCTCCACGACCACCACCACATCATCATCGGAAGCGAAAGCTCTAACCAGAGAATCTACGTCATCATCCACCCAGCGCGCCAGGTCGCCCAGAATAGCCCCGGGGACTGCGACGATGGCGGCATCGAAGTCGAAGTTGGGGTCTGCATTCTGAAGATGGCTAAAGACGCGGGAAAACGCGCGCCCAAGGAGGCCGCGGCTATTTTCATCAACAAGGTCGCAAGCTCTCTTAGCCCGGTCCTCCAGGTGCGTCGCAACGTCGACGAAGAAGCGAAGGTGGCCGGCGTAGTCTTCTGCATGAGGATGAGGGGCGTATTCATCGCAGATAGTGCCCAGCGCCCGGTTGGCCCTCACCCTGAGGTCATGGAGCATGGGGGCATGTTCTCACTGCAACTTCTGTCGGTAGATCGCCTCCTCCCTACTCGGCTGTGCAAGGGACTCGGTGGCGGTAACTCACTACTGAAGCGGAAGCAGTTTAGCACGGGCGGAGGCCAACTCAACCTGTACGGATCAAAGCAGCTGCGGCGGCCTTTTCACGCTGCTCCACCTCAGTCAACCTCGACCTAAGGGCGATGGTCCTGCCCTCAGCTTCGGCTTCCATGGGCTTCAGCTTCAGGTCGTACCTATTGGCAAGGTCAGCGCAAGCCTCCTCCACCCTGCGGTCCACTTCCTCCTGGATCTTGTCCTCGCACGCGTTGATGACATCTTCTGCCTGAGCAACCTGACGCTACCTCGTCTCCAACCACTCAAGCTTGAGGCTGCGCTCTGTGGACTCCAGCATTAGAGCTTCCTCGCGCTTCAGGACCTCCTCCTCGTCAATCGGCGCGCCTTCATCGATGCCAAGGCAGCTCTCCGGGCCTCTGCCTGCTGCTCTAGGAGGGCATTCAGGGCCTGAAGCTCCTGCCTACGCTTCTCGGCAACCTCGCGGCGGTGATCTGCCTCCCTGGCTTCCTCCAAGGCTCAGGCGCTGGCCTCATGCGAAGTCGCAAGGGATGCCTCGGTGTTCGTGTTGGCGCGCTCATGCTGGAAGCTCCCCGATGTTGATGCCACCTTCAATTGAGGCCATTCATCCACCAGCCGAAGACCCTCGGTTTCGAGGCGAGCATCCACATCAACCACCTCTTCCCCGAGCCGGCTCAGTGCACCTCCTGCAAGAGTTCGTGACGGACGGCACCCCGCCTACGTGCAAGCTGGAATGCTCAAATGGTTCCGTCCTCCATGCTGGGAGTTGTCGAAGAGGTTCAAGGTGGCACGCCTCGTCCCAGCAGGGGGTTGGAGGCCGGCGCCTTACCAGCCGCCCTTCGAGCCACGACGGGGGACCGTAGGGGCGGAGGCTCGTTACCCGAAGGAGAGGCCAGAGCCGAGGCCACCCAACTGCGATCAATAACTAGAGGAGGAGCCCTCGGCACACGTTCTGCACCCCAAGCAAGGCCGCGAAGAGCGAATGGCAAGAACGCGGGGTTGAGACACCAAGCCGGCATGATTGCCTCTCCGGCCAACCTCACACCAAGTGCTGCAGGCTGGCTTGAGGCGCTCAAGGTCAGCAAAGGAGTCGAGGCAGGAGGAGGTTGTTTCTCGGGAGACTTCGTCGCCTTGGAAGAATGGACCTTGAGGAATCACGGTCAGGAGGAGAAGCGGCACCCTAGAAATGACAAAGATAAGGTACTCACTCATCAATAGCGATGTACTTCCTCTGTTTCGATGGTCGGAAGGTGTCACCACTGAAGCCTAGAGATCCCCTCCTTTTGCGGAGCGCCGCGAAGTTCAGGCGGAGCTGGCCGAAACCCTGGGCACAACCAACAAGGCCGGGCACGGATGGTGCGACCCCTGAGGAGGCTACCTCAGGGGTGCCGGACCGCGTTGAGACCTCAGCGCTCGCCTCATTGAGGTTCACCAGGGCCACGTGGGCTCTAGCCTCAGGAGCATCGGACCGCGTCGCCCCCCCTGGCCGTCTCCTCAAGATGGCTTTCCAGGGTCTCGGGGGACGGCACCTCAGGGGCCCCGAGTGGTGCCGATTCCTCAGCAGCAACGTCACCATCGCCCGACAGCTACTGCCCCCGGCGCCTGCTCCTGGGCGGGCACCACGCTCGCGGCAGGAAGGGGGGCACGAAGATAGGGCTCTCTCGAGGCCCTTCAAGGCCGGCTGGGCGTGGTCCCCATTCATCGAAAAGGGGCATCTGATTCACTAACTCCGCCTTGTTCGAGCAGCAGTACCAAAGATAGCCCTCCTCCGGCAGGTTGGCTAGCATCGGGTCACCTGTCAGGAGCTCGATCACCGTGCGCCAAGCCTCAGGAGGAAGAGCCGGAGCCTGAAGCCTCATGCAGTCCCCGTAGCCAGAGAAGGTCCACATTTTTCGAGAGTGGTGCTGAAGTGGAGCGATGCGACACCGGATGAACTGCTTCACCAACATGTGAGCCATCACACCAAGGTTCTTTAACCTGGCGAGCCGGAGCCAGACATGGACATGCCGCCAATCGGTGAGCTTCGCGTTCCCCCAACCGGAGCTCAGAGTAGCTGGAACCCGAGGGAGCAGCAGTAGGGGGCTACACACGCCAACATCCACAAACACCCACCTCCTCCTGAAGCCTCTAACGACTGGAGAGAGCTCGAAGTCAATCCCCGAGTAGGCTGTCGCTGTGACGGCATGGAAGGATACACACCCAGAGCACTAGAGAGGGTCTGTCAGATGCAGCGATAAGAAGTGGTGAAGCAGAGCCATGGAAGGGGCAATGCCCACCATGGCTTCATAGACGAAGGCAAAGACTGCAAGGAGGATGATGGATTGGGAATCGTGATGCAACGCATTAATCAGGTAGTGCGAGAGCACCGCATTGAAGAAATTGGAGAAGGGGGGAATCAAGCACCGGGCGCACCTTGCACATCACCTCTTGGTTGAGCACCACCGACCGCTCGATGGCGGGCTCGAGGACCGGCGTCGTGGAGGCCGAGGTATGGTACTCCTTATTTGCCTTCTTCTTCCGGCTTGGTGCCATGGAGGCGGGGGCAGTTGGTGTCAGATTGGGCCGGGGAAAGAGATCTGCAGCCTTCTTGGAGATGAGGGAGCGTTGGAGAGTGCTGCCCGTAAGGGATGAGGAGCTATGAAGACGATGGTAGTTGCCTAGCAAGGCAGAAATCGAGGCTGCATGGGGAAGTGGAGGCACCCACGTCCCGTCAGTAGCCACGCGTCGATCAAGGTCACAGGCTATTGGGGCCCGCGGCGCGCCGCACTTACCCCTTGGATTCTCCACGAAGCCAAGCACGAGTGCGCCTTGGGCCCGGGGGCTACTGCCGGCGTCTTGGGAATGGGGGTACCCAGACTTGTCTGATTGCGGCAAAGGGAGCGGCTCCACCCGTTTCCTTGTATGACCCATCTTCATCAACCAACGCTCAAGGCCCTCGCGAGGAGCCCAGCCTCGTGAGGCAGACGACACAAGACCTCCTCAGGGCAGCCTCACTAGGCTGGCTCGCGAGGAGCGGAGAGATCAAGGCAAGGGGCATCTCGTGATGTTCCCGTGACGTGAGCCATGACGACCAAGGCCAGGCAGGCTCCAGCAGCACTGGGTACCAGTTTCCTCTTCGGTGCTAAAGAGGCAGGCGTAGGTGCAGAGTCCCGAGGCGTCAGGAAAAGGTTTCCAAATCGGTGCAATGAGACCAAGACCAGCAGGACGGCAAGATGGAGGTCACCACGGAGCACAGGATGGCGTCACCACCAGACCCTTTGGCAGGAGAAGACCACCTTTTGTTAGGATAACTTATACTTGTTGTCCCCTTCGAAGTGGCCATTGTGGGATCCCTTCCCGCCTATCATGTGGGGAGAGGACCCGGGCCTCTATAAATAGGTCTAGCCAGCACCGTAGCCGAAGATCGGCTCATCTGGAGAGAGGGGGCTCATCTAGAGAGAGAGGCTCATCTAGAGACAGATCACTCAGATCATCCCTAGCCACACGAGCTCATCAAGCTCAAGAACACCTCTCCTCAGGAGGTTGTTCTTCCCTTGTACTTGTTCATCCCCACCCTACAAGGCAATCCACCACACAACACTAGAGAAAGGTATTACACCGCAATGGTGTCCCGAACCAGTATAAACTCTTGTGTCCCTTGCTCCTCTTGTTCGGCGAGCTAGGCTTTGAGATCGTTGCAAGAGCGTGAGCTGGGGGAGAGATCTTCGTGTGCACCCCAGTGTTCAAACCTCAAGGGTTTGCCGGAACCCATAATTCGACAAACACCTAGGCGGTGCATGACGGCGAGGCCTAGGAAGGGAACGATGCTGAGCCAGGGAAGGCGAGGCAGGTGGATGCCCACGCAGAGGGGCATATAAGGGTTCACTAGTTCGGCTGTGGTGTAAGGCTGTCATCGCCGGAGAATAACAGGGGGTGTGGGTTTGTAGAGGGAAGGCCTGGCCATTAGTAGTATGGTCGGGCGGTGAGGCCTGCATGGCAGCACAGCCGGCCATGGGAGGCTAGAGCAGGCGGTATGGCGGGGTGCAGGTTTGGGTGGCTGGAGCAACAAGACCAGAGGTTGAAGAAGCAGCTTGGCCGTTGGATTAACATCCAATGGTTAGTGCAGCTAGAATCATTTATCGATTAAGTTGACAAAGCCATGTGTACGCGGTAGCTTAGTATGCCCACAAGTCAGCCTCAAAATCTGGTGGGTCCCAGCTAGCAGGAGGAATCAATTTTTTCGCGTAATAAGGTGGCACTTCCTTCCATGTGAAGATGTTTTTAGGCTTTTTTAGTTTCTTCTTTTTTCAGTTATAATAAAAAGAAAAAATTAGTATCTTTTGTACAATCTATATTTCAATGAAAAGGATCATAATAAAGCTGGTGGGTCCAAGCTGTCTGGGAGAGCAAACTTCTTATTTCTGAGGAATAAAGGAAGCACTTCCTGGCGTGCGAAGATGTAGCTGGTGGGTCAAATCTATCAGGGGAGAAATTATTTGTTTTCGCATAATACGGGGGCACTTGCTGCGTGCGGCTATGGTCCGTGTGGGTCCCCACTGTCAGCCAATCCATGTACATGCCTCATTCGATGCCTGTCGTTTGTTGACAAAGTTGACCACGCCGAACTTAGAGAACCAACGCAGTGAGCGATGGTGAGTCCTACAAAGGAAACGACCCGGTGCCGGTGAAGACACAGTAGTGGATGCCCATGTGGTGAGGACTACGAGGGTTCACTGGTTCGGCTGTGTTGTGAGCCCGCCGTCGCCGGAGAAGAACAGGATGTGTTGGTGAGTAGAGGAGTGGCTCGGATGGCATTTGGGAGTAGGGTGGGCCGGTGAAGCCTGCACGGCAGCACATCCGGCTACAAGAAGCAGTAGCAGGCGGTACCACCGACGGTGGTTTGGGCGGCTGAAGCAAGAATATCCGAGATTGAAGAAGCACTATAGCAATTGGATGGACATCTAATAGCCACTGCTGCTAGAATCATGTCTTGACTATAAGTTTACAAAGCCTTCTGTATGCCTTAGTAGACCCACAAGCCTTCTGTACACATCACTGACTATAATTCTAAAAAAAATAGTAGGCCCAGAAGTGAGCATCACATCTGTGGCAAAGAAAATATAGCCCAATTGCGTTTTGTAATAATGTACAACTCATTTTTGAATTCTAATGGAATTTACTACAACCCATTTACAGCCTGTTAAAATTATAACCCATTTTCTAGCCACGACAATGATTAATAATTTCAACCAACCTCTCACAACAGAATTCAACCAAAAATCCCACATTTTGATGGGATCCGAAATATTTTTATCCCAAAATTTCGAGTCAGATTAAATATAATTTCAAAATGAATATGTATAAGGTAAAAATCTAAATAAATATTGTGCGTGCAATAAGTAATGAAATTAAAATTTCCAAATTCAACAAATAATATTTTTGAAACTAAATACCTGTTTGGTGCATTTTTGTATATTTATAGCCCAATTTTTATAATTACATCCCATTTATTATTTCTTAAAGCTCGTTTTTTGTTAGGCCTAACGCATCCCACATAGGAACGATTTACAGCCCAGCGGGACAGAGAATAACAAGTTGACCTGGGTTGGGTATTCCGTAAAAAAAGTATAGCTTGGCTAGCCATTTTCACCCTGAAAAAATAATATCTAGGCTAGATATTTGGTCGACATAAAATAATAGCCGGGGCTAGATGGGCCACAGCCCGCCCAGTTGATACCCTGCTCCTCTGAACAACAACAAAAACATCGCTCAAGAAAAACTCCACTTACACCTAGAAAAACAAATACTGCTCGAGCTGCTGTGTCCCAAATGTCTGCCACTCTCGTTTATCAACTATATAGGTTCATGATGGTGTGGGACCGTGATGTTACGAAACCAGGAGGAAGCAAAAAAATATAGTTGTATATAATAAGGAGGAGCTTGCATACGTATGGCTATGGCCCTGGTGGGTCCCTACTTTCAACCTCTCCAAGTAAAGTCATCTCCTGATTCCTCATGTTCGTTGGCCATGTTGACAATGCTCGGCGCCACGGCGACTTAAAGGATGATGAAGAGGGCCTCATAGGCCCTACATATGGTTTGATACAGCGCCCGCTGCTTATTCAGGAAGCCAGGATCATCGGACACCTATGAGCACCTTCGGGAGACTAAGACGACAAGAAACGGTAAGGCCACGCTTGTGAGCTCTGGATTGTTTCACACATGTATTAAAATACAAGTGTAATTTACTCGTCATCAGAAACAATGCTTAAAATACAGGCATAATGAAACCAAGGGCCCAAGGTCTGTAACGAAAACCGGCGAGTTACGAGTGTAATTTGAGAGACCAGTGTGTATTTTACTAGTCGAAATCGACCAACTAAGCACTTCGCCCAACACCAGCTGCTTTTATTTACAAGTGTGAGTTTTACAAGCAGTTTTGGTTGGAAAACGACGATCCAATCATGGCCTAAGATGATGAGTTGGTCGGAAGATCATATGGTTTCACCTCTAACCTACCCGAGTTGTCGTATGGGCTATGAATGAAACATAACACGATGAACTTCTTAAGCATAGAAACAACAGAAGAGCATGATATTCTTAACATGCAAATCACTGGCATTAGATCAACATGCAAAACAATATGAAGCATTATTCTCAGGAGGCACAGTGAACAACTCATGATGCCGCATGTCACAACATTCCCAGCTTAACTTTGCAATCGAACTCAAAAGGCCTGGCATTACATAGCACTAGTACGCATCGGTGCTATACAAACGGCTTTTAACCACTTTCCGTGATGACATTTGGAACCGTCGCCAAGTAAGTGTGGGCGATAGGGGGGTCCTTCCCACACGACTCAGAAACCGTTCGGGATAGGCCCTCCTGACACACAGTTTGGGGCAAAATGAGCTCGTGTGCAATCGACCGAGGCATCAAAACCCAATCGTTTCCATTCGTATGTACATCCCACACGGTGAATCCCATAAAAACATTTTCGTTCATATCTATATCACACACAGTTAATCCAAGGAATACATTTCCGTTCTTATGTACATCCCACCACTACAAAAAAGACACTTCCGTGATGATACGTGTTTGTCACAGTAGGTCACTTTTTCTGTCATGCATGTACATCCATGAGGATGTTATGAGAGAATCAAGATAGTCATACCTGTGCTATCGTAGAAGTTTTCCATGACATTACCAAAATTATCATCATAGAAGTGTCCACTTCCATGATTATAAATGGCACGTCATGGAAGTGTTTTCGTCAACGGTGACCGACACATGGTATCCACTATAATGGGTCACCGTGAAGCTATCTGGTTAGGTTTTGGATCCGATAACCCGTTAAGAGCCCCGACCAATAGGGATTTTCCACGTGTAAAATTCTCATTGGGCCAAGAAAACACGTGTTGGCTCACCGTTGGACAGATGTCATCCACTCATTGGACAGGAGGCGCCTATGATATGTTGACACATGACATGACCCAATAGAGGCTCATTTCGGTGAAAAGGCCTGCCCGTTTGACTTGATCAAAAGGTAACGGGCCGGCCCACGGAAAGCCTGTTAACGACATCTTCGTATATAGCCCATTTATGGCACACTAACTCCTAGCCCGTTATAGGCAATCAGAATTAAGCTGAGTAGCTTCATCTGGGCCGTCCAATATGATTCCAGCCCGTTGTAAATTCCGGCCCATGTATGGCCCATGATGTCTTTCGGCCTATATGAGGCCCTTTGTAACTCTGGGCCCAGTAAAGGTCCAAGATGAAACTGGCCCATAATGAAGAGTGTATCGCTTTATACCCATCACTACTAGAAAATAGGCTATTAATGGCGCACCTATTTTGGCTATTAATGGCGCACTATAGGTGCGCCATTACTAGCATGCCATTAGTAACTTTTAGTAATGGCACACATTTGGTGCGCCATTACTATCACAGATAGTAATGGCGCACCTATAGTGCGTCATTACTATGCCTAGAAGTGCGCCATTATTATCTGACTTAGTAAGGGCACACCACATAGAAGTGTGCCATTACTAACTATTTTTTTCAAAAAAAATTCAATTTTTTTCATTTTTTCTTAATCTCGGGTTACTATGGCATAATCTCGGGTCAATATGCTTAATCTCAAGTCAAATCGCACTCCGTGGTCAAACTTCCCGGAAGGTCACCCATCCTCACACTACTCTAGCCCCAGCACGCTTAACTTCTCAGTTCTATCAAACCCCAGCACCAGCTCACTTAAAAGGCACTTGTTGTTATATCTATCATATCAATCCTATTAAACCTTGTTGATGTTTAGGACTTTGTTCATGTTCATGAGTGTGATGAAATTTTGGAAAAATATTTGAAACTTCCCGGTCATATTACGTATCATGTTTTGAACATTTTTTCCAAAAAAAAATTTGAAACCAATTTTTTTTGTTACTAGTGGCGCACCTAGCAAATGGTGCGCCATTACTAAGTTTGAATTTTTTTTCCATTCCCCCCTCTATATCTTAATAGCACCGTATCTTTTATTCTGTTAGTTTTCTCGGGATTCTAAAAATCTTCAACAGGGTTCCCCCGATTGAATTCGAATGTAACTTTTTGAGTAGATGATTTTTCATATAAAAACTTTTTAATCCGAGTTCATATGCAAAAGTTATGTCCATTTTACTAAATTCCAGAGAGGTTTTGCAAATAAATTCGAAATTCATATTTGTAAATTTTCCCAACAACTAGACCACATATCACATGGGAAACTTATTTTCTTTCATTTTTTTGACTTTTCCATCATTTTCTTTTATTTTTGTACAAACTGAA